>NC_041230.1:23099893-23103106 GCF_002837175.3 Physeter macrocephalus | reverse complement strand
AAAGGTGAATGGGGCTCGCCACAGGCTGCCTGGGTCCAATCAACTGGAGATATTTTTGTCAAGATGGGTTTTAGCACCAGAGTCCAAGTGCATTCCCTGTCTCTTACTCCTGTTCAGCCCAGCATTTTTTTTTTTCTCCCCAGAGGTGACCTTTTGCCGGGCATAGTTTCAGGAGGACTCTGATCACTCTTCAAGTGCAACAGTAACAACACTGCTAATTTGAAAGCAGAAAGGAAAGCCGTGGAAGGGGTAGGAGAAAAAGGAAGGGAAGGGACAGAGTAAGGAGGCAGCAAAGCCTTTCACTTGCCTGTGAAGTACCCTAGAGCAGGGGTTGGCAAACTATAGCCTGAGAGGCAAGCCAACCCACCGCCGGTTCTTGTAAATAAAGTTTTACTGGAACACAGACACTCACATCCATTGTCTGTGGTGAAGCAGAGTCGAGTAGCTGCAACAGAGACTCTAATGGCCACAAAGCCTAACACATGTACTTTCCCAGCGCTTTACAGTAAAGCATGTGGACCTGCTCTGCACACCTATGACGATACATCCTTGATTCTAGGCAGGGTGCAGGCTTCACCTGCTGCTCACCTGCTTGACTGGAAATCCTTGTGCAGTCCACAACCTGCCCAACCACACACAGTAGCCGTGGAAGAAAGAAAACGTCAACTCTGCTTTCTTAAAATCAGGTCTCAGCTCAAACAAGTCTGGGGCAGCATGTGGAGCTCCTTCTCTTTGGGAGCTGTTCCCTATTCCTCCTCTCACCACGGCCTCCACCACGAGGAGCCAGCCGGCCGTCTGTGTTTACCAGATGATGGCTCTGTCCCACATTAGCTCCCAACCTGGCATCTCTCCACCCCTAGCAACTGCCAGATTAAATGCATTACTTGACCATCTTCACCCGGCTCCCTTTGATGTTCCCTTCTCAAGCTTCAAAATACCTTTTGGAGGGAGATCAGACAGCATTAAACAGAATTACTAATTAATTAAGCAAAGTTAAATTTTAAACACTGTTTGTTGTGTTAGCCAAAAGCCTGAACAGAACAGACTTTTTTCCTCCGCTGAGATCAAAGACAGTCTCTTCCCTCTCCCCTCCCCCAGTTTAAAAAAAAGGGGGTGGGGGTGGGGAGGAAGAGAGAGAGAAAGAGGAGAGCGCTTGAGCACCGCGGAGAGTAGGAAATGCCGGAATGGGCCCAACTCTGATCATGGGTCCCCGACACCCACCCAGGGACCTAATGGGAGGCATCTGAGGCTTATTTGGGACCTCACGCTGGGAGAGCCACGGTCACTTTCTCGGGACTGTTTAGCAGTGACCCAGGGAGCAGGATGGCATAGCCCACCCAGCCTGAGCTGTTGACAGCTGGTGCCGCCCAAGCATGAGAAGAAGAAGGGCAGTGAAATGAAACAGATCCAGCCTCCTGAGGCCCCACCCTCCTGAGCAGGAGGAGCGCCCCAGGGTTCTTCCCCTGCTGGCGCTGGGGTCAGGGTCATTTGGGGTCACTGGGAGACCGGCTCTGAGAAGCCGGCTGTGCACGGTACAACTCTAGGGGGCGCTGTTCACATGCCGGACATCCTAGATTTGTGTATTGCTTGTGACAGTTTTCGGACAGATGGCAGAAAGATGTCTGGAGGAGGGGCCCCTTTTTCCAATTTGTACAAATGCATTTGTTGCTAGCAGAGTGCTGTCTAAACCCATTCAGTCTGCAGTCCTATCTGGGATCTCCTGATGGCTTCACGGGAGCCGGTCACCTCCACGCAGCCAGAATGCAAGTTTCTCGAGAGAGCTGGCTCTGCTAGCTGCTGCCTCCTGGGCTGTCCACAGTGCCTAGCACGTACCGTACGTGCACAGAGCAGATATGCCATCCCAGCGAGGTCCACTGCACCAAACCCCACAGGTGGACGGAAGGCGGGCTGCATAACAAACACCACGAACTGGCCTGGGAAAGGGGGTGGTTTAAAAGGGGTAGGTCTATTCCTGAATCCCAGACATCGGCTAAAATCCAAACCCTGGATGATATCAGCAAATGCCAGCTTATTTTATCACAATCCAGAAAGGCCTGGTTGATATTAAACTTTGGAAGAAGAGACAAATTTGAAACATGTATGATTAAATCAGCCCCACCGAAGACCAGAAATTACTAATGCTGAAATGCCAGGCGCACACCTCTCTTAGCCTGGTTACCCGGCAAGTTCTTCTCAGCTGATACAATGTAAGTAGGATTTAACACAAGCCAGAGCTTCCTGGCTGGAGTTTGGACCCTGGCCTTAATGTAGCCACAGGCCTTTCTCAATTGTCCATGTCCAGATTATCTGCCACAAATATTTTAGGCTCAGGGTGGCTTGCCAGGATGTTTCTGACTCCCCAACCCTCCAAAAGCAGCTGTTAGAGGGAATGCAGATGAATTTTAATATTAGCCTATGCCAAATATAATTAGGAGGGTAAATCTGCTGCCAGTAAAAAGAGAAAGATATCATATGTGCATTCCAGGCCAAATGGTTTCTTGCATTATCTGCATGAGGCTCTCCTCGGGGAACGAGGGTCTAGAGATATACAAATCTATTTGTCCCTGCACACAGCAGTGGGCTGTACGTGGAAGCTGGTAAAGTTAGTGGGTGCACACATTATTCTATTAAGTCCTCTTAATAGCACCGTGCAGGGTGTGTTACCGTTTGCATTTTACAAGAGGAAACTAGGTGTAAAAAGCAAACTTGATCGAGCCATTTCCCTGCTGCTGTCTCTCAGCCCCATCTCTCCACAGAGCTGCTTTCCCCCACCAAGAGCACTCTTTCTGTCTCTCCAACTCCTGCTCATCCTTCAGGTCTTCACTGTAAATGTCCCTACCTCTGAGAAGAAATGCCCTCATGCCCTCAGGGGCTAGGTTAGATTTCCCTGCTCAATGATCCCCGATTATACTGTTATTATTCATCTGACTGAATACTCCCGCTACCGCTCCAACATACAGTACAGTGCCTGTCACCCTACATAGAAGTGTCTCATCATCATTATCATCAAAAGCAAACAACAGGGGCTTCCCTGGTGGCACAGTGGTTAAGAATCCACCTGCCGATGCAGGGGACACGGGTTCGAGCCCTGGTCTGGGAAGATCCCACATGCCGCGGAGCAACTAGGCCCGCGAGCCACAACTACCGAACCTGCGCGTCTGGAGCTTGTGCTCCGCAACAAGAGAGGCCGAGATCGTGAGAGGCCCGCGCACC
>NC_041230.1:23005975-23097108 GCF_002837175.3 Physeter macrocephalus | reverse complement strand
CGTGCCGCGGAGCGGCTGGGCCCGTGAGCCATGGCCGCTGGGCCTGCGCGTCCGGAGCCTGTGCTCCGCAACGGGAGAGGCCGCGACAGTCAGAGGCCCGCGTACCGCAAAAAAAAAAAAAAAAAAAAAAAAAAAAAAAAGGCATTCAGACCCCAATGCCAGAGGCCTGGGCTGGGACTCAGGGGCCCTGCTTCTCCATCCACATAACCCACTGAAACCAAACAACGAAAAATCGCCACCTGCCCCAGCCACCCCTGTGCAGAACAAATCGCCCTCCCTCCGTGCATCCGTCCTCGGGCACATGGGCAGGTGGGAGAAAAAGGTGAATGGGGCTCGCCACAGGCTGCCTGGGTCCAATCAACTGGAGATATTTTTGTCAAGATGGGTTTTAGCACCAGAGTCCAAGTGCATTCCCTGTCTCTTACTCCTGTTCAGCCCAGCATTTTTTTTTTTCTCCCCAGAGGTGACCTTTTGCCGGGCATAGTTTCAGGAGGACTCTGATCACTCTTCAAGTGCAACAGTAACAACACTGCTAATTTGAAAGCAGAAAGGAAAGCCGTGGAAGGGGTAGGAGAAAAAGGAAGGGAAGGGACAGAGTAAGGAGGCAGCAAAGCCTTTCACTTGCCTGTGAAGTACCCTAGAGCAGGGGTTGGCAAACTATAGCCTGAGAGGCAAGCCAACCCACCGCCGGTTCTTGTAAATAAAGTTTTACTGGAACACAGACACTCACATCCATTGTCTGTGGTGAAGCAGAGTCGAGTAGCTGCAACAGAGACTCTAATGGCCACAAAGCCTAACACATGTACTTTCCCAGCGCTTTACAGTAAAGCATGTGGACCTGCTCTGCACACCTATGACGATACATCCTTGATTCTAGGCAGGGTGCAGGCTTCACCTGCTGCTCACCTGCTTGACTGGAAATCCTTGTGCAGTCCACAACCTGCCCAACCACACACAGTAGCCGTGGAAGAAAGAAAACGTCAACTCTGCTTTCTTAAAATCAGGTCTCAGCTCAAACAAGTCTGGGGCAGCATGTGGAGCTCCTTCTCTTTGGGAGCTGTTCCCTATTCCTCCTCTCACCACGGCCTCCACCACGAGGAGCCAGCCGGCCGTCTGTGTTTACCAGATGATGGCTCTGTCCCACATTAGCTCCCAACCTGGCATCTCTCCACCCCTAGCAACTGCCAGATTAAATGCATTACTTGACCATCTTCACCCGGCTCCCTTTGATGTTCCCTTCTCAAGCTTCAAAATACCTTTTGGAGGGAGATCAGACAGCATTAAACAGAATTACTAATTAATTAAGCAAAGTTAAATTTTAAACACTGTTTGTTGTGTTAGCCAAAAGCCTGAACAGAACAGACTTTTTTCCTCCGCTGAGATCAAAGACAGTCTCTTCCCTCTCCCCTCCCCCAGTTTAAAAAAAAGGGGGTGGGGGTGGGGAGGAAGAGAGAGAGAAAGAGGAGAGCACTTGAGCACCGCGGAGAGTAGGAAATGCCGGAATGGGCCCAACTCTGATCATGGGTCCCCGACACCCACCCAGGGACCTAATGGGAGGCATCTGAGGCTTATTTGGGACCTCACGCTGGGAGAGCCACGGTCACTTTCTCGGGACTGTTTAGCAGTGACCCAGGGAGCAGGATGGCATAGCCCACCCAGCCTGAGCTGTTGACAGCTGGTGCCGCCCAAGCATGAGAAGAAGAAGGGCAGTGAAATGAAACAGATCCAGCCTCCTGAGGCCCCACCCTCCTGAGCAGGAGGAGCGCCCCAGGGTTCTTCCCCTGCTGGCGCTGGGGTCAGGGTCATTTGGGGTCACTGGGAGACCGGCTCTGAGAAGCCGGCTGTGCACGGTACAACTCTAGGAGGCGCTGTTCACATGCCGGACATCCTAGATTTGTGTATTGCTTGTGACAGTTTTCAGACAGATGGCAGAAAGATGTCTGGAGGAGGGGCCCCTTTTTCCAATTTGTACAAATGCATTTGTTGCTAGCAGAGTGCTGTCTAAACCCATTCAGTCTGCAGTCCTATCTGGGATCTCCTGATGGCTTCACGGGAGCCGGTCACCTCCACGCAGCCAGAATGCAAGTTTCTCGAGAGAGCTGGCTCTGCTAGCTGCTGCCTCCTGGGCTGTCCACAGTGCCTAGCACGTACCGTACGTGCACAGAGCAGATATGCCATCCCAGCGAGGTCCACTGCACCAAACCCCACAGGTGGACGGAAGGCGGGCTGCATAACAAACACCACGAACTGGCCTGGGAAAGGGGGTGGTTTAAAAGGGGTAGGTCTATTCCTGAATCCCAGACATCGGCTAAAATCCAAACCCTGGATGATATCAGCAAATGCCAGCTTATTTTATCACAATCCAGAAAGGCCTGGTTGATATTAAACTTTGGAAGAAGAGACAAATTTGAAACATGTATGATTAAATCAGCCCCACCGAAGACCAGAAATTACTAATGCTGAAATGCCAGGCGCACACCTCTCTTAGCCTGGTTACCCGGCAAGTTCTTCTCAGCTGATACAATGTAAGTAGGATTTAACACAAGCCAGAGCTTCCTGGCTGGAGTTTGGACCCTGGCCTTAATGTAGCCACAGGCCTTTCTCAATTGTCCATGTCCAGATTATCTGCCACAAATATTTTAGGCTCAGGGTGGCTTGCCAGGATGTTTCTGACTCCCCAACCCTCCAAAAGCAGCTGTTAGAGGGAATGCAGATGAATTTTAATATTAGCCTATGCCAAATATAATTAGGAGGGTAAATCTGCTGCCAGTAAAAAGAGAAAGATATCATATGTGCATTCCAGGCCAAATGGTTTCTTGCATTATCTGCATGAGGCTCTCCTCGGGGAACGAGGGTCTAGAGATATACAAATCTATTTGTCCCTGCACACAGCAGTGGGCTGTACGTGGAAGCTGGTAAAGTTAGTGGGTGCACACATTATTCTATTAAGTCCTCTTAATAGCACCGTGCAGGGTGTGTTACCGTTTGCATTTTACAAGAGGAAACTAGGTGTAAAAAGCAAACTTGATCGAGCCATTTCCCTGCTGCTGTCTCTCAGCCCCATCTCTCCACAGAGCTGCTTTCCCCCACCAAGAGCACTCTTTCTGTCTCTCCAACTCCTGCTCATCCTTCAGGTCTTCACTGTAAATGTCCCTACCTCTGAGAAGAAATGCCCTCATGCCCTCAGGGGCTAGGTTAGATTTCCCTGCTCAATGATCCCCGATTATACTGTTATTATTCATCTGACTGAATACTCCCGCTACCGCTCCAACATACAGTACAGTGCCTGTCACCCTACATAGAAGTGTCTCATCATCATTATCATCAAAAGCAAACAACAGGGGCTTCCCTGGTGGCACAGTGGTTAAGAATCCACCTGCCGATGCAGGGGACACGGGTTCGAGCCCTGGTCTGGGAAGATCCCACATGCCGCGGAGCAACTAGGCCCGCGAGCCACAACTACCGAACCTGCGCGTCTGGAGCTTGTGCTCCGCAACAAGAGAGGCCGAGATCGTGAGAGGCCCGCGCACCGCGATGAAGAGTGGCCCCCGCTCGCCGCAACTGGCGAAAGCCCTCGCACAGAAACGAAGACCCAACACAGCCAAAAATAAATAAATAAATAAATTTATTTCTTTTTAAAAAAAGCAAACAACAGAAAGCAGCACAATCAGGATCTGAGCGCAGACGGTGCAGGAACAGACCTAAAATCCCAGCTTCCTGCCTCCCCAGCCACTGTTCTCTCCATTCTGTCACACAGCAATAGTTAACACCTGTTCCTGCCTGTCCCACAACCAACCTCCCCTTCTGATAATAGCATCTGGGTTTTCTCTAGGGGGCCACCCCTCCCCCATCTCAATCCATGCGTTTTACCAGGGGCTGATCCCCCTCCAAGCTTCCGGGAGGCGCCCAGCACCCGGACCCGACCAGCTTATTTCATCCTGATGGCCCTGTGACTTAGCTCAGTGGCAAAGGACAGTTCATCATGAAGCTAACGAAGCTAAAGCTTCTGGGCCTCTCGCTTGCATGGGCCTCTTCCAAGTTGGAATGTGTTGACATTGGTCGTTTGGTTGCTTTTGTGGCACTTTCAAAATTAGATATTTTATCCTCAATCGGTTAAGAACACTGTCTCTTCCCATTCTGACTTCCCACACGTCCCCTTGTGTCACATGGTATTGGAGTGAACAGGAGCATTTCTGGAATCAAGCTAAGGGGAGGGTGAGTTGGGGATATCTTTATTTAGGTTTAGTGGGAAATATATTGTAAATAGTCATATATAAATACATATATTTGTATATAACTGGTCCATAGTTATGAAAGAGAAGCATGCCTTCTTTTCTTAAAGAAGACCCCACCAAACTGGATAAGCTTGGGTCCCACAAAATCTATACCTACCTTATCCAGTAAAGTAAGAATCAAACTTTGGCAAGAAATAATGGACTTGAGAGCTCTCTTTCACCTGCGATGGCTCAGCTTGTAGGATGTGAGCACCCAGAGCAGGGCAGTCATCTTGGCCACCTTAGCGGGAGAGACTAACAGAGGGCAGAGAGAGAGATGATGGAGAGAGAGAGGATATGAACTATGTGTGTGCGTGTGTGTGTGTTTTGATGACATGGTTTGAGCTCCTGGATCCAACCAGCCCTTCTTAGGCAAGATCTACCCCAGAGTTTTTCAATTTCGTGAGCCAGATCTTAAGCGAGTTTGGGTTGCATATCCAAAAGAACCCAAAGGATCCTGACTTAAGTATCCATCACTTGGAGCCCTTGCTTTTCAGGAAAAACAAAACCAACAACAACATATAATTGACCCAGTGCAATACTCTCGAAGCTGGTTTCTGGCAGTTTCCACCAGCAGGTGTCTACCCCTTCCTGGGTTTTTTTTCTCCTCACTTCTGCTTCCCCAGGTTACATTTTTCTGTAAGTAGATTTTATTTAAGGGCCAGTTGTGACTGAGGGGAAAGAAGAAAGGGGAAAAAAAAAAAAAAAAAACCCTTCCCAACAAATAGCATTCTGGCCTTTTTTTCTCATCAGAGCATAAGGTTGATGGCCACTCTGCTTTGAGGTTTGAATAGGATTGAGACGAAACATCTGTTGGGGGAAGGAGGGGGAAACGCCGGGAGAGGGAGAGGGAAAGGGAAAAAAGCCTTCTTTGGGCTAAAAATATCATGTCCCTTCCACTCTCCCCCATCCCCGCCCAAGTTAAAACATGTGATGAAATTCAACTTTTAAAATCTAACCCCGAGCTACTTGAAACTATGAAAGCCTCCTCGGTATCTGACACCAGTCAGAATTTCCACTGTTCAAGCTGAGCTTTTATGAAGAACAGACTTGAGAGAAACTGCTGTCACGGCTGAAGCCCGGGCTTCTGGGGGGACTGCACTGGAGTGGAGTCTGGGCGACTGACACTCACCGGCAGGACAGGCTCTGAACTGAGGGAGAGAAGCCAGCGGGGTGTGGCCTGCCTGCCCCCTCTGTCTGGGGGTCCTTGCTGCTCTGCAGTGAACTCCCCTTCCTCGCAGACTTAGGGGAACCACCGGCCAGCCCCACCGATTGACAAGCCTCACCCAGGACTCCCATGGAGCTATCTGTGGTCACTTCCCGAGAAGTCTTCACTCTCTCCCTCTCTCTCTGTCTCTCTGTCTCCCTCTCTCTTTTCCCCAAATGATCCCTGAACTCTAGACTCGGTGTCCAACTGTCTACTCAGCATCTCTACCTGCATGTCAAACAGGCATCTTGAAACTGACATATCCAAAAACAAAAGCCTTGACTGTCACTTGCCAAAACCTCTACCGCAGAAGTGCCAGCACCATTTCCTTAGTTCCTTAAGCCAAAACTCTAAGGTGTGCCCGGGATCCCTTTCTTTCCCTCCCCACCGACCGCCCACCTCCTGTCTCCCAGCCCTCCCCCCTCTCCCCCAGACCCAGCCACTTCTCTCCAGCCCCTCAGCCCCAGGCTAGGCCAAGGCCATCACCTCTCCCCTGCACTATCGCAATCACCTCCTGTTTTCATTGCTTCCTTCCTTCCTCGGAATGACCCATCCTTCCCAGGAGCCACAATTAACTGGTGAAAATGGAAGACAGAATCGGGCACTCTCCTACCTCAAACTTTCCAACAGTTTCTCTCCAAAAGCAGCGTGAAACCCAAGCCCATGGCCCCATGCTCATCCCCCAGGTCTCCTGCTGCCACATGGGCCTCCGCTCTGTGCTCCCCTAAACCCCACGTTCCTCCCATCTGGGGTTCGGCTCACCCTTCACATCCTCCTGTGGCGGCTCGTTCCTGGTACCTGCATCTCCGCTGAAATGTCACCTCCTCAGAGAGGCCTGTCACACTCCACCCTTCCCTGGGTGTCACCTCTTCACAGAGCGCCACTCCCAGAACCTTGTGTGCTCACTCCCTGGCTTATTTATCCACTACCCTGCTTCCCCCATGCTGCCACCCTGACAGCAAGGTCCGCCGACCTCGTGGGTGGCTCGAACCCAGAGCCCAGCAGGGCCCCACACCTGCAGCAGGTACTCAGTAAATACTTGCTGAGTGAGGAAGAGACTGTCCTCAGTCTGCTGTGTGACCTTGGACAGGTCACATCCCCTCTCTGGGCCTCAGATTTCTTACCGCAGAGGAAGGGGACTAACGGCCTCCCAAGGGCTCCTCTGCTCTGTGAATGGTTGACACCTCATACCTGGGAGCCTGGATGGACTGGAGGGGGGCACATGGGGCCTGCCTGGGGGCCTGACTCCTGTGACTTCATGGTGTTGGCTTCATTCTTCTTGTGAGCACAGTCAGTCCTCCACTGACAATTTTTCAACCTTACAAAGGTGCAAAACTGATACACCATCAGTAGAAACTGTCCTCCGAATTTCAAATCTGGATCTTTGCCCGCGCCGGCGGTACGCGCGGTACGACCCCCCTTGCGATGCTGGGTAGCAGCGGTGGGTCCCAGCTCCCGGTCGGCCACACGATCACGGGGGTCGGCAATCCATACACTTACAACCATCCTGTACCCAGACAGCCATTCTGTTTTTCACCTCCAGTACAGCATTCAAAACAGGACAGGAGCTATTCAAGACTTGATTATAAATAGGTTCTGTGTTAGATGATTTTGCCCGAGTGTAGGCTAACGTAAAGTGGGCAAGGCTAAGCTATGATGTTCGGTAGGTTAGCTGTACGCAATGCATTTTCGACTAACGATATTTTCAACTTACGATGGGTTTATTGGGGCGTAACCCCATCATAAGTCAAGGAGGATCTGTATTTATTAAGCACTTACGGCATGCCAGGCTATGCTGCGCACTGAGAGTGACAGGAGACACTCAGAGAGTCTAATAGGATTAAAGAAGCTTTGAAAATAGGCCTTCTTTGATCTGGACTAGTAAATAATTACAAACACCAGTTGGCTCCTCCTCAAGAAAGAGGGACCCACGAGACAAGAGTCAGGACAGCTAAGCTCACAGACACGGGCATAGTCTGAACCAGGGCTGTTCTCGGGGCTTATATAACCTCGCCATCTGCACAGGAACTCTGAGGAAGGAATACTATGACTGCCCCCAACAAGAAACTGAAGCACAGAGAAGTTAAGCGACTCTCCCAAGGTCACACAGTGAGTGGTGGCAAAGCCAGGCTGGATCTGGGGTCTGACTTCAGAATAAAGGGAGAAGGGTGCCTCTCATGCACTCCCATGGGGTTGCAGGAAGACAAAGTTCGAGCCATGCAGACTGGGCCAGGCCCTGAACTCACAGCGGGGCTGCTCAGCCGCCCGGGTCTCAGTCCCGACACCACTACTCTGCTCGGCGGGACCAGGGCCAGGGAAGCAGAGACCCCACGGACTCTGCCAGGAGAAACCCGGCTTGGGCCAAACGGAGGCGTGCCTGGCAGCAGCCCTGGGAGCCTGGAGGGAGGGCCTGGCCCCGGTGGGAAGGGCCGCCTGACTCAGGGGCTTTTGGTCCGTAATGAAGGCAGGACTGGGTTCTGTGGAGTCAACTTTCTATGGAAGATGCCAAGATGATTGCACTCTGCCCGCTGTCACCTCCAAGCAAAGAGGGCAAAAGACAAGAAGCAGCCACGATACTGAGGCTCAGAGGGCAGAGGCTGAGGGCGAGAGAGGCGGGAGAGAGCTGAGACGCTGGGCAGGTGAGGACAGCACGAGGTGGGAGACAGCGGGGACCTGGAGAGACGGGGCCTGCGACCGTTTACAGGTCTCTCCCTCCTGACGGGCACAGTACTTCAGTCTTTGCTGGGTCGGGAGGACACCCCCAGACACAGTGCTTCCCGGAGGCCTGACACCAATGTCCACCTCGGGCCACAAGCTACAGGCTGCCACCACCTGTCGTCCTGCCCAGCTGGGGAGGTGGGGACGTCGGGTGGGCACTGAAATGAAGTGTGGGATGACCCACCCGAGTCCTCAGCGCCCTGCTGGGTCAGCAGAGGAAGGTGCCTCTGGCCAGCCCGCCACCCCCCCAGCCCCCAAGCCGCGGGTCCCGCCCTCCACACCCGGCCAGCTCTGGAGCGCGGGACTTTTCATGCTTACTTTGTTCTCTGCACAGTTCAAAAGGAGCTCACAGCCCCAGCCCTAGCTCCAAGCCCAGCCTTAATCTCCCATCCCGCGAGCTCCCAGCTGGCCAGTTAAGGCAGTTAAGACGCTGGATTAGGGCCGGCTTTACATAACAACGCAGGAGCTAAAGCCATCCTCTCCTGGGATGGCTAAAAGACTTCTTTTTATCTTCACGCCTCAGATGGCCTTTTTTTCCCTTAACAGCCCTCCAGCCAGCCAAGAGGCAATGAACTTGGCCGACAGGAAGACAAAGAAGAGATTCAGGATTCAGCTTGCTCTCCCTTGGCCCGAGGCACAGACGGATGCCCGCAGCCCCAGCTCCAGGCCAGGTGGACGCTTCTCCGTGGCCAGACTCGGCAGAGCTACTCTCACCAGGCCTAGCCGTGGGGTGGCCTGCCGTCCACAGCCATGTCCTTCATCCTGGGGCGGGAGGGGGCGCCTCAGACCTGGCGCCAACGGTGGCCGGAGAACCACAGATGGTCACTGGGGCCAGCATCCCCTCCAAGGAGTCTCAGGGGCCATACAGGCAGGCCCAGAGCAGTCCCACCCTACTGCTTTATTTACTTATTATTTTCACTTTTTAATTCTGTTATTAGTCTTTCATTTCAAAGGAATATACGATCACATTCTTCTCGTACAACTTAAAACATGAATTACAGTTAATACTACAATCCTCTGACCACGCTTTCCAATTTTAGTCTCTTCCTCCCCTGTCCAGAAGGAACTACTGTTTCTGTCTGTCTAGACCTCTAGCTACACAATAGTATACATACATATGTGGTATACATTCATATATACAAGGAAATACAGAGTATTGTCTGGTACCCTTTTTTACATAAAAGGTAACATACTGACTATAACACACCGCATCTCTCTGCAACCTGGTCTGTCTTACCTTCTGTGCTTCTGTATAAGCTTTTGTTTGAAGAAAAGGGCTGGAAACTTGACCACCAGCAACCTGATCTCACCCCTCAGTCGGGAAACTGAGTCAGGCTAGTGGCTCCCAACCCCTCCCCTCGTCAGTGGTGGCACCGATGA
The DNA here is from genome assembly GCF_002837175.3 of Physeter macrocephalus. Taxonomy (NCBI): domain Eukaryota; kingdom Metazoa; phylum Chordata; class Mammalia; order Artiodactyla; family Physeteridae; genus Physeter; species Physeter macrocephalus. The sequence continues at coordinate 23,087,529 of NC_041230.1, read as the reverse complement.
TGTGCCTGGACACCATGAGTGATTGGCAAGGTGCCCAGGCTGCCTTCAAGCTCGACCTGCAGCTGGTGGGCCGTAGGGACAGACCAAGTGCCACCAATCTCCACGCTTTTCCCCGACAGGAGCTGGGACGCTCTGGCACCTCCTATTTATCCCCCATCCATCAACCCATGTTTGTAAGTACCACCCCACAGCAGTTCATCCTCCCTACAAGGCGTCCACGTCCTCTGAGCATCCACAGAGTCCACATCCCCACGCATCATGTTACAGAGGGCGAAGGGGCCCCAAGATGGAGGGGCCTGGCCAAGAGCCACAGCAAGTCACTGCAGGAGCTGGCAGGGGAGCCAGGTCTGTGGGCTCCTAGGCCAAGTGCTCTTCCTACTTTGTTACAACAGGGCTCATGCTCTGCACAGAGAGATCAAACAAAGCAGAGAGAGGTGGATTCTGTGGGCAGGCCATTTCACGTCTGCAGGGAAAGATGCCTCATGTGAAATCAATTACATGATTTCAGACTGAGCCTCAATGGCCAGAGAAGTGCCTCATTTGGGGTAGTGACCAGGGACCCAATAAACGATGAATAGATAGACAGATGGTGAGATAGATGGATGGTAACTGGAGGATGGTTAAATGGGTTAAGGAATGAGTGATGGATGATGAAGAGATGAGCAGAGGATGGATTATGGGTGGCTAGGTGATAGATAAAGGCTGGCCAGCTGATGGATGGGTGACAAAAGAGTATGTAGATGAACGAATAGGCAGTGATGGCTGGGTGAGAGGGGGAGCAACAAACGGATGGTTGAGTGCTGGATGGGGTGGGTCATGGATTATTGGGTGGGTGATGAGTGAGTGATGGGTAGCTGAATGGATAGATAGATGAGTGGACAGGTGGGTGCTTGGATGGATAGTGAATAGGTGGTGGACGGAATAGATGGAAGGATGAATGAACTAGAGGATGAACTTGCTAAGTTACCAGGTGAATAAGCAAAGGAATAGAAAATGGAATGAGTGCGGAAGCCCATGTAATCAATGTCTGGCATCACCTCAGCCTCCAGACCCTACATCCTGCAGACCTTTACCTGACTCCCCAGGTCTACTCTAGGTACCAAGCCCCAGCATCTTTCCATGGAGCTGAGGATAATAGCTGAGGCTCGGGGGAGCCCAGGGAACAATCAGAATCAAAGCCACTGAATCCCTGAGTGTAGCCACCAGATCCACAGGCAAACATGCTCAAGGGAAACACCCCAGAGCCTGGACAGAGCTGCCTGTCCCCCTTCTATTCAGGACCTGCTCGAATTTGAGCAAAGTCTGAGAGATATCTGGGGCTCCAGCCAGCCTCCAACTCCCGGGCTACTGAATGAATCTCTCAAAATAGCGCTTCTCAAAGTACAATGAGCATACAAGTTATCTGGGGAGCCTATTGCAGGGCAGACTGAATTCAGTAGCCTGGGTGGAGCCAGGGATTCTACATTTATCACAGCTCTCAGGCCCCACGTGGCCACAGTCCTCGGGTCTGGCCCAGGCTCCACTCCAGAACCTCCAGGCACAGTCTCCTCTCCTCTCAAGGCCCTACAAGCCCTCCAAGGCCTAGATTCCCCCCAGAGATCCCTGGGCACCCAGCTCTCCTAACAGCTGCCTGTCCTGGTCCCAGCAGAGAGGGCTTTACTCTCATAAGGCTGCCCCAGTTCGGTGATGCTCTCCTCTGATTCAGAGTAAAAAAGGGAAACACTAGCCCTTTCAGCAAACGCTTTCCGATCCCATCAGGTCCTTTCACCAACTCAGGGAATCAAGCAGGAAGAGGCCCTCGTTCCCATTCACAAACATGGAAACTTGGGCTCCGAAAGGGTACATGGCTTCCCAAAGTCAAATCAGCATGCCAGTGGCCAGCCGGCCCTCTATTCGAGTGTCCTAATTCTTTCTACAATGCAGTGCTTCTCCTTGAAGAAAGAAAGGAGAGCTACAGAGGAGAGCGGGGAGGGGCTGGGGGTGTTCGCGTGCGTGCGCATACCGTGCTCCAGGTGAGTGACACAAACAGAGAAACACAAGGGCTACTTCATGCAGTGCTTACTACATACCTAACTCTGCTTGAGGGGCCTATGAGTGGTCACCATGGTCACCCCCAACGGGGAAGCTGAGGCCAAACAACCTGTTCAACACCCCACGGCTAACACGGAGCAGGGCCAGGATGTGAGCCTGGTGGTCTGAGTCCACTCCCGGAGTGGACCTATGAGATGCTACACTTCCCTCTTGCTTCTCACCCCACCCACTCCCAGCCCTCCCCCACGGACAGTCAGAGTCCTGCCCTCCTCCACCTGGTCTGCAGGTTTTCTGGAGGGTACTCGGGGCATGAGGTAGACCAGATGGCCCTTCCCCGCCTCACTGCCTTTGGGAAGAAAGCAATGGACTCCAATACCTTCTAGACGAAAGTCTTCCTCTTCCTCCTCGCTGAGCGTTTCTCTGAAAACTTCACCCACGAGCTCCTAAAGGAAGAAAAAGCAGGGATATTAAAGGAGCATTGGGGTCAGGTAGGAACCTGGCATCATTACGGCCAAGGTGGCATTGTGAACGTGTGTGTGGCTGGTCGCAAAGAAGCAGGGACCCCGTTCTGATTGGAATTTAGGTCAACTATGTAGATCCTATCACACTTGAAAAGTTAATTACTGCACTACCTTTTAGGAACTAAGTTATACTCAGCTTATAGCCCGCCACAAAACATTACACAGGACCACACTTCTCCCCTGGAAAGGGAGTTCCACCCTCCACCCTGGAAAAAGACAAAGATGAGATCAGAAAACGTCCCTCCTCTATCCCTCTGAGCCAACTTGATGGACTCGGGACCATAGCCACCCCTGTGGGTCCCAAGAAGAGACGTCAGTTCGGATCCTTCTTCTACCAGAGGGTCCCAGGCGGGCTGTCTTGGTGGGTTTATAAAGAGGACCTGGTGTGCTATAGAGCGGGCTCCCTACCACAAACCCAAATTCTTCAGCACAATATCTAGAAAGCTATAGGCTCTGCCTTCAACTGACCTTCAGTCACTCCTCCTGCATCTCCCCCAACACACACACCTTCCAGCTACTGGCCTGCACACGCCTTGCCTTGGTCCCCAAGCATAAGTTAAAAATGTCCGGTATCTCATCCCACGTAGCAGAGTTGTTCCCAATCAGTGGTGAGGCTGCCACTCAGGTGTTATCAGGCTGGCAGGGGAAGTTTGTTTGGTCCACAGGCTGGGAGGCTGGGAGATTTCTGGGATGGCAATAAAGGTCCCATCTATCTGACCCCACGCCAGTAGGACAACTCTAGGTACAGAGGAGAACAGACTAGCGCTTGTCAAACCGTCTTCTGTATTTATTGGTATTCTGCCAGGAGGAGTAAAGTGATCAAAAAAGATTGTTTTAAACAAAGGTAAACGAGACCCCTTACTGCAGGACTTACTATGGTAACGGATGCTGTGGATATCTAAGTAGTAGCTTATGCTGCATCGCTCAAACCTATTTAGACCATGAAGTTTTGTTTTTCAAAAGCATCACATGGGATTTGTGTTCTGAGAAACCCACGTTGGGAAATGCTCCTCTTTGGGGGAGGAGAGATGAGGTTGGGGGCGGGGGTGTCACACTGCTTTATCTTTTTTAATGCCCACAGGATGCTATGGCAGTGCTTCTTGAACCACAAAAAGGCAAGCAATAAAAAAGCCCAAACTCAGCAGCTCTCACCAACTTCTCCTTTTGAAAAAAAAAAAAGAAAAAAAGTATAAAGAAAAAGAAAAAACACCCTCTTCTTGAAAAATCAGAAGAAAAAAAATCATGCACTGGAGATGCTTGAAAGAAAAACCAGAGCTCGCCTTGATTAACAAAAGAAAAACAATGCTTTGTATAGCTGATCTTATCATTTGGACACAGCTGGAGATAAGTCTCTTGCATGCATGTTTTTTAAAGATGAACAGCTAACGTTTTACGGATTAGAGATGGTTTTCTCTGTTCTCTTCCTTCTTTCAAATCGTTCTGGGGCATTACACACTCTTTCTTAGAGGTTGTTCAAATGTGGTCATTCAGACTCCTGGTGTCCCATGGACTTCAAAACCAGGCTACTTTATTCCTTGAGTCAGGATGTCTTCTCTCTCCTCCTCTGCCAATTATTATAATCACCGAACACTTCCTGGGCTTGTAAACTGGCTGTTTGTGTTAACAGAGCTGGAGTTGACAGGGGAACTGGGAGACTGTGACAGGAAAGGGCCTCACTCGTCTGGCATCATTAGATGGCTGGGATGCCCCAGCAGCCAATTAAAGCCGATCTTTCATGCCAGAGGAAGACGGATGCCGCTTCCCTGGAAAGGCTGGCAGGCAGCGCTTCCTCACAGGAGCACGCGACCATCTTCAAGGGAAACGACACACCTGATTGTGCTGGGGCCTTGTGGAGGCTGGGAGCCGGCACTGACCTCTGTGCCACCCTGACCACTCCTGGCAAGGCCGACAGGACCTGTGAGATGGAAACTTTGGGGCACCTGCATCTTCTTACTGGCACACTCAGAGGAGTTTAAAGACTCCAAATGTCACCAGCAGCAAAGCAGCCGTCTGGAAGCCCTATAACGATGCCTCGCGGTGTGTATAACGCACCCACAGTCATCACTCTGATGACGGCTTCAATGCTCTCTGAGAAGACCTGTCTGCTGAGAGGACCCAGCTCTCTGACATATTAAAGATATGTCTCTGCATATTAAAGCAGAGTTCTGGCAAGTTCTGGGGTCGGTCTCTTCCCGCTAAACCTTACCCTGCTCTGTATAACAGATCGAAGGCTCCTCAGCACCGTGGTCCGCTGACACACAGTGCAGTGCAGGTGCCCATCTCTGGCAAAAATTCATTTCCTCCACCGACCGAGACAGCCCGGGGCCTGAGGAGTGCCGTGTCTGTGGTCCTCAAGCTTTGAATCGCTGCTCCAGAGGCAAGGTAAAATGTTGAGCCAGACACAGGATCACATCCTGGCTCCATGGCCGCCCTCGCCCTGGATGTGGCGCCAGCCACTGCCTTCTGCGAACCTCAATCTACTTACCTGTAAAATGGGCATGGTGATAAACCACAACAAGAAGAAGACAGCTGACACTTATTGTGCACTTCCTATGTGCCGGGCACTTTCTATTATCTCCCTTTATCATCATAGCAGCCCTGCTCTTTCCATCTCTCAAGGAACAGATGCTTAAAAAAATGATTTGCAAATTGTAAAGTGAGAGGTATAATTGCTATCGTTTTTTTCTACAAAGAAAGTGCCCCAACCCTCAAGGAATGAGACAGGAAAATGATGCCAACGACAGTCACTTACATCACCAAGCACTCATGACGTATGAGGCACCGACCAACTGGAAACTTCACCAGAACCTCCGGAGAACAGGGTTCCCAATAGCCCTGGCTTTAAATGAGGAGGAGCCTCCAAGAGGCCAGGCGACTGGCTCTGGATCATCAGCAGAGCCAAGACTTGAGCCACCTCCTTCCAGTGCCTGGCCTGAGCTTGTACAGTGGAATCGGGGCTCCTGTGGGCATGGGGACAGAGGTGGCCAAGAGTCCTGGCACTTTCCAGGGACCAAGAATCACGCTTAAAGAAGTGCAAGAAAACAGCCCAGCCAGTGGCTCCGGTGGGTCAGGGGCCAAATACTCCCATCTGTCCTGCAGGACTCAAAAGCCCCACGGCTCCTCCCCACTAGATTTGGGACAGGGCCAAGAGTCAGCCGGGAGCCCTGCATGCAAGGTTCGGGGCCAAGCCCTCAGGACCATCCTGCAGGAAGGCACTTGTACCCCTCGACAGCCACGAGCCCCAGTGGGAACACCAGCACGGAGGGTGCAGGGCATGGAACTGGCGTTGCTCAGACCTTGGTTCAAATTCCAGCTCTGCGTCACACAAGCCGGTCATCTGGGGGAAGGAGCTTTATCTCCAGTGTGCCTCAGTCTCCCCAGCTGTGCACAGGGATGAGAGCAGTCACACTGTCTCAGGGTGGGTGTGAAGATCGAGCAAGCCATTGCACGAAAAGTACTTAGCATTACAGCTGATGCCACGAGGGGGGCTCGACAGACAGTATTTACTGTTTATTACTCCGACTCTTATTGTCAAATGACTACCAGAACATTGCTGGGCAAAGCTCACCAGACCCAAAGTGCCCCTGCAGACACCGAGAAACACGCTCTTCTCCTGCCTGGTGCACATTTCTAGTGCTTTGCATTTAATCCCCAGGTCAGTCCTGTGAGGTAGAACCACTATTATCCCCACTTTACAGATGACAAAACTGAGGCACATAGAGGTTAAGTGACTTGCCCAAGGTCACACAGCTAGTAAGTGTCAGAGCCAGGATTGAAGGCAGGCTGCCTGGCTCCAAAACCCTTACCCTTCACCACTGCCCTATAGGAAGCCCACACTCAGGGCATGGTACGCAGTGATCTCCCTTACTGTTCCCTTTGTCCACTCAGCCATCACTCTGGCCCCCTGGTGCCAGGCCCCCTCTGCTCTGGCCTCCAGGACAGTCAGACTCAGCCTCTGCTCCAAGTTCTCATCAAAGACTTTCCTGGATCCCCAGACCTCCTGCCCCGCCCAGCCTGGTGCCAGGCTGCCTCCTGCCTAGTGGCCGGGCTTGGTGGCCTCTCAGGCCACAGGATCCGGACCTGCCTACCTCCCAAGTGCCAGCACTGCCCCTCCTCTGCCCCACGCTGGGCCCCAGGAAGAGAGGGCAGCTCCTCCGGGTGCCGAGAGTGCAGCCAGCACCAGCCCAGAGCCCAGAACTGCAGGCACAATGCCTTATAAGGCCTCCGGAGACAGGAACCCACATCAAAACAGGGCCCTGGGGAGCGGGCTGGAGTTCGGTTGGGGTTTTTCCTCTTTGTCTTTGAGACTTCATACCCCTGAGCTTAATATCTCTCCCCATCGCCTGCCCCAGCAGTTCTTTGTCAATCTTTCTGTTCTCTAAGAGCTAACAGATGTTGGTGCCACGGGGTTTCAAAGGAAACTCTTGGTGCCCACAGAACACGGCACAACTTATAGATTCCAAGAATGCACCGGTCTGGGACATGCCGGGGGATAAGAAGGGCGGGAGGCAGGACCCAGCCACCCTGTAACCCTTAGATCCAAGCAGTCTGCCCTGGACCCGATCCAGGAAATTCCTGGCGATCTCCCTCTTCCCAGAACACTGCACAGAGGCAGCGTTCCTGGGGAAGCGGCGCTGCTGTGGGCAGGCCCCTCGGAGAGCAAGCTCTGGCCGGTCAGGGCAGGGATGCTCCATTCCCAGAACCCAGCCGGACCTGGGAGGCAGGCGCCTGCCTGCCCGCCCTTGGGAGCTGAGTGATAGCAGATGCTTTACTTAACCCCTCTGGGCCCCATTTTGCTCTTCTGTAAAACGGGGATTTCGATGTCGAAGAGAACTCCGTAAGAAAATGCAGACAAAATACCTAGGACGGTGTCTGATGCAAAGGTGGGAACACAAGCATGAACTTCTCTCCTCCTTCTGTAGCACCCTCCTCCTGCCACGTGCTCAGAAGAGTCTCCTCTTTTATCTTTGCCAATCCCTAATACCCAGTGATTCCATGCCTCAGTGCCCACCCTGGGACAACCCTCACGTGTGTGCACCAGGGAAGCATGTTCAGGTTCAGTGATGTTGAGGGCAACGTGCTTCCTATTAACCCACAGTCAGAAACGCGCTGAACACCCATCAAAGGAAAGTATGCTAGATCTACGCGGTGGAAAACCACGTAGTGGCTCAAAAGAGCCAGGCAGACCTGTACACACTGACACCAGAGCCCACGCCACATGGAAGACACACAGGGTACGATGCTATTTGCATACCCAAGAAAACACCAAACACACACATGTACCATGAGATCACCCACATCCCAATATCCCATGGTACCCAACATCCATGGCTACCCCCAAGCAGGGCAAGGAGACGAGATGGAGGGAAATATAGGAGTCACAAACTTCAACTTTATCAGAATTGTTCTAATTTTTAAGATAAGTATATTCATGTGTCACCTGGGTCATTAAAACCTACTTTAACAAAACCACACACAATAACCCACTTGACGGAAAAGAGGACTGAGGATCAGCCAGGAGATTAAGTGGCTGGTCCGAGGTCACTTAAGGAGAGGAAGTGGCATGGCTGGGTTAGGGCCCCCAGGCCCCGGGCTCCTTGTCTTGAGAATGGGACAGCAGGCCACGACGACGCTTGTGGTCCCCTCGAGCACAGACCTTCTGGGGCTCCAGCCCCCTCCCCCAGCAGGGGGCCGGCTCCTTCTCTCGGGCTACATTCAGGAATCAAGAGTGAGAGGAAAACCAGGGCCATCCACTCTCTGGGCTTCGATGTCCCCAACTCCAACATATGCCTCTAACTTGTGGACGTTTTATACTTCTGCCCCTGAGAGCTTTCTCTGGCCTCCCAAGTCTGCTCTACCCACAAGGGCAGGGGGAAGGGATAGAGGGTCCTGGCAGCAGCATCAGGGGGTCTTCTGGGGGCCCTGGCTCCAGTGGCAGGGGCTGGGGATTCCCTCCTCCCCAGGGATGGAAAGGAAACAGACTCACTTCCTGGACCTGATTTCAGCAGAACCCAGATCTCAAGGGGCAGCTTCCAAAGAGAAATGGTACCTCCTCTCAAATGAGCAAAATGGGGCAGAGCCCTCAGCCACTCCCCTGAGGACACCACAGGTCACCCGTGGGCGCTACAGGCCCAGCACCTGTCCCCCAGCATCCGCTAAGCCAAGTGGAGTCATCCCCGGGATCCTTCTCAAGGGAGCTGGCGGGAAAGGCGTCTTCTCTGGTGCCAAGGCTGCATCTAATCTCCTCTCCAGCTGCGGGAGAAGGCCCACCCCAGGAGAGAGCTCCCACAGGGACAGAGAGAGGCCAAGGCTGGGAGAGGGCACTCGCTCACGGCCTCAGGCCCAGCCTTCCGTAACAAGTAGGCTCCCCGAGGGCAGGGATCCGGGTCTGTTTTGCTCTAGGACAGTGCCTGATGCATATTAGACAACAAATATCTGTTGGATGAATCCTGAGTCAGGCCCACCCTCACCGGCCTTTCCTGGGGAAGGACAGTTACAGAAGCCACTAAATTGCCCTCTTTGTTCAGACCAATTCAGGTTACTTACAGCCAGAAGCTCCGACCCCCAAAACCCCCCGCACTAAGCCACAGTCTCCTAAAACCCAAGCCCAAGATTCCCAGCCAAGCTTGGAAGTCAGAGGGAGGAAGCTGCCACCACCTGCTTTACTGCAGCCCCTCCACGAGTGTCCCCAAGCCCAGCCCCACTGTGGGAGCCCAGCGAGCTGGGTGGAGGAGGGGAAGGTGGGCCCGCAGAGCTGGCCGGCGTGTTTGGCCCGCGAGGACCAGGACTGCAGGACTCCAGGGATGTGTGGCAGTAATTAAAATTCCTCAGATTTCTCCCTGGCTGCCTTTAATCTGCTCGAGGTGTAATCCCTGGGCCCACATCCCAGGGACTCCAGCCTGAGCTTGCTTCCTGGACTTGAAGGACCGCTTCTCAGGAAGGTGGGCAGTGACCAGGGAGTGGGACGGCAGGGTGGACTTCTGACCCTTGGTGCCGGACTCTGGAGCCACCCCATCCCCTTCCTCTGAGCCCCAGGTCCTAGACCCTACGGGGTACAAATAGACCCCAAAGATGGGTCTGTCCCGTCCTGGAGACACGGCCGGCCCCCAGGCAGCAAAGAGCCAGCAAAGTCCACTCCCTGGGCTGTCACCCCAGCGAGCTGTCAGCATCCATAAGCCATCGTCCCAACTTCCCCCGGAACTGGGTCCCACTTGGGCTACCACGAGCACTTCATACGTTTCTTTAAATTGGCTCTCTCTCTTTTTTAAAAAAAACTAGTCTTGCCGTAAGCAAGAAGATCAATAAAATCGTGGGTGTGATGTCCTAGTTAGAGTTGGGGTTTTAAAAAGTATCATGCCCATGAAACAAATACAGGACCATTTGAAATACAAGATGTCCACCACTGACCTCAAGTGCCATCCCCCCAGCAGAATGTGGAACGTGCTCCGGGAACCACAAGGTTTAAGGAGCCCAAAGCTGAAGTGTCTGCCCACCTCCACTCTGAGCGATCAGGCTCTTTCTGACAGGTGGGAAGAGGGGAGGCACCGGGAGGGCGAGGCAAGCAGCTGGTGAGGTTGGATGAAAGAAGGTTCTCACGGCCCAAGAGATGCTCCTCCCTCCCCTCCCCCGCAACCACAGGCCCTCCTTCTAGAGCTCATGCTTTTGGAATGTGATTTCTGGACATGGAGAAAATGGCTGATGCCAGCAGAAAATGGCAAAGTTTAGCATGACCCAGAACCCGCCCTAACCTCCAGCCCCCGGGATTTCAGAGCTCTTCGGAGGAGATGACCCAACGCAAGGCAGATTGTCCAGGCTGGGCGGAGAACGGGGCTTGCTGCTGCGTGACTGGAATTTTCCTACAAGTCAGTGTTCAAAGGAGTTTCTACAAAGGAAACCAGGATCCAATGGGCTTGTCGGGGCGTGGGAGTAACTGAGGTCACGAATATAAAGGACTCAGTGATAATCATAGCCAGCGTTTCTTTGCTTAGGGCCCGGCATGCACCAGGGCTCTGCTCCGCACGTTAGGTGCGCCGCTAAATGCTCCAAACAGCCCTACGAGCTGGGTGCCGTTGTCGCCCGACTTCAGCCACGAGGAAACTGAGGCTTAGAGAGGTTAAGTGACTCACTGGATGGTCGGATTTTGACCCTGGCTCCTCTGCTGTGTACTGAGTGACTCTGTACAAATGATTTCACCTGTCTGTGCCTCAGTTTCCCCATCTGAACATGGAAATGACGGCCCCCCGCCTGGCGGGGCAGCTGCAGAGGGGAAATGCGAGCACTGATGGAAGCGTGCAGCACACGCCAGGCAGTCAGCGTTTCGTCAGCACAGCTGTTCCTTCTCTCTCTGGGCCCCCTCTTTCATTCTCTGCCTTCCCATCCTCTTCCACCCCCGCTGTCTTCGGGACGCCGTACAGCTGATCAAAGCCGGACCCAGCAGGGCCTCAATCACCCTACGAGGCCTCAAGCAGCATCCCCGGCAGGCTGCCTGCACTCAGCACCTCTCAGAGTCTCTGCCTCCTGCCTGGCCACTGGCCAGCCGTGCCACCGCCAGCTGACCCTGCCACGCGACTGGTCCGCCATGCCACTGGTCATCACACCACCGGCCTGCCACACCGCTGGCCTGCCGTGCCCCGCAGCCGAGTGCTGATAACGGGAGAGGCCAAAGGGGCCGGGGTGCGCCTCTGATGGAGCAGCTGGGCCTGCCTCTGCCAGCAGCTCCTGGCCTTGGGACAGGCCCCAGGTCTGCTGCCAGGGTCCAGCGCGTGTGCCCTGCCGAGCAGGGTGGCCGTGGGCCAGGCTGCTTACGACAGACGGCGCTGTCGTCTGTTGAGCAGAAAACGGGGCCTCCCCAGAACACGGGCCACTCGTTGTGGGGAAAGGTTGTGTGCCCTTGCCCGGGGCCAAGGCCAGCCCAGTCGGAGGCCCCGTGCGGCCAGGGGACCCAGGGAAGTGTGGTATTTCTCTCAGCCTTGAGAGTGTGACGCTTAGGCTCTTGCTTCTGCTAATTTAAATAAATAGATGGAATAAGATCCTCTTGTTTCGAATATCCAGAGTCCTCGTCATTTTCATGAGAACCAGAGAACAATGGTTTGGGCCAGACTCTGGGACCGTCCTGCTACACACACACACAGGCTCACAAACACACACACACATACACACACACACACACACAGAGCCCACCCCATCTGGCCCTGAAGTTCTTGCAGGAGTCATCTTCCTGCCCCTCTGATCCTAGTTGACACCAGGCCTGCCTTCCTCTCTCCTGGTCCCTCACCACACCCCCATAGCCCAGCTTTGACGCCCCCTCACCATCACTCTCACCGGCTGGACCGCCTGCCTCAGGGCCTCCAAACCTTGCCTATGCTCTTTCCTCTGCAGGGAGAGCCCTCTCCCCTTGGCTGCCGGGTGAAGTCTTACCCCTGCCCAGCTCTGGTGTGACTGCTGCTTCCCAACAGCCCCACTCCACCGAACTGGGGCAGAATCAAGGGTCACCCCTCTGGACTCCCAGAGGACTCAGTTCATTCAGGATCTTAGCTGATGATGTGTCGCCCAATCTGTGCCTCAGTGTCCACATCTGTAAAATGGGCCTGTGACCCAGGAGTGCCCTGAGGGTCACACAAGAGGTCGCCATGAAAGAACAGAAGAGTTAAAGACACTGGGAGTGAGGGGTCACAGGGTCCATAGTGCTGTCAGGTGGGTGGGCAGGTGAGGAACAGCCTAGAGTCTGATCCCATTGTCTTTATAAAGAAAAGAGGCATATTCTCTGGAATGTTTCCGGAAGGACACACAATAGTAGTGGCTACTCCTGGGTTGCTGAGGAGCTGTCCCTCCAGCTGTCCAGCTTTCTAGACTGTTTGGATTTTGTATTGTCTCTCTTCTTTCTCTTTCTTAAACCGAGAACAGGCCATGTTTTTTTGCTGTTGCTCTTGTTTTGGGGTTTTTTCCCTTTTTTTGGCCACGCTACACGGCTTGCGGGATCTTAGTTCCCTGACCAGGGATCAAACCCGTGCCCCCTACGGAGGAAGCGCAGAGTCCTAACCACTGAACCGCCAGGGAATTCCCTACATGTGACGTTTTTCTATTAGAAAGAAATTAAATTTTGAAATTAAACTTGATCCATGAAGAAGAATGACGCGGCTCCCCTGCCTACCTGACAGCTCCATCAAGCCGCTGCGCCGGCATCTCAGACCTCACGTGTCCCGGCCCTGCTCCCGATTTCTTCCCCGTGTCCAACTGGGGCAGCTTCCTCCTTCCTGTTGCTCAGGCCAGAAACCCGGGAGTCATCCTGCCACGTCTCTTCCAACCCTTCTGTTCAAGCCACCATACATCCTGTTGGCTCTGCCTTCAAAAGGTACCCAGGTCCTCACCTCCTCCACATCCACCCTGTGCTCCAGGCCATGCAGAGAGGCCGTCCTCCCTTGCCAGGATGATGACGATCATTTTCTATTCTCTGCACCCACCTCCCACCCCGTTCTCCAAGTCCTCCTAACGCCCTGCAAAGCCCCACCTAATCTGTTGCATCACCTCCCTACCCTCATCTGTTACTTCTCCTGTCACTCTGCCCCAGCCACCCAGGCCCCCTTGCTTTTGCTCAGACATGCTTGGCACTACCTCAGGGCCTTTGTATGTGCTGTTCCCTCTGCCTGGAATTCTTTTGCCAAATATCCCCTCCTCCCACCCCTCCTTCACGTTTTCGTCACCATCACCTCATCACCTGGGTGAGGTCTTCCAAATCCCATTTATTTATTTATTTGTTTGGTTGGTTTTGGCTGCATTGGGTCTTTGTTGCTGCGCGTGGGCTTTCTCTAATTGTGGCGAGCAGGGGCTACTCTTCATTGCGGTGTGCGGGCTTCTCGTTGCCGTGGCTTCTCTTTGTTGCAGAGTACTGGCTCTAGGCACACGGGCTTCAATAGTTGTGGCACGCAGGCTCAGTAGCTGTGGCGGACGGGCTTAGTTGCTCCGCGGCGTGTGGGATCTTCCCGGACCAGGGCTCGAAGCCGTGTCCCCTGCATTGGCAGGCGGATTCTTAACCACTGCGCCACCAGGGAAGTCCCAAACCCTCCTATTTAAAACTGCAGCGCCCCCTCCACCCCCTCACCCTCTTTCCTGCCTCGGTTTTCTCTGGGGCACTTACCACCATCTGACACACACATCAGTGCCTGACAGAGGAGGCATGCAACGAATACGTGTAGATGACTAAAAGCGGCTCTATATTTACGGACTCAGAAAGACACTCCCCGCATCTTCTTGAAAGAGAAAAGCAGTTGCCAAAGAGCAGAGAGAATCCGACTGCATCTGCTAAAATTATCTGCATGTGTTTCCACGCAATGTAGCCAGAGAGACCCATCTGGAGAGACCGGCACCAGAACGTTCCCAGAGGTTTGTTCCTGGGCGCCGGATTCAAGGTCGTCAGTTGTTTGCCATCAACGTGCATGAGGACTTCTACGATCAGAAGTAATAGCAAGGCGTTTGGAAGAAAGCACATGAAAGCAAACAAAAATGGGCCCGCGAGCCGGTTCTAGAAGGACTGGCACAGTGTGCCAGTCAGTATCCTGGCCCCAGCAGATGGTGAGGTTTGCAACTCTCCAGCGAACTGGGTGGCTTCCTGGTCCTAGCTGGGAGGGAAGGTGGAGGCGCTGGGCTTCTCTGCACCCCAGACCCCACTGCTCCCTCCCCCAGCCACGCCACGCTCACCGACCGTGAAGAGACCATTGCCAGAAAACCGCCACTTCCCACCGCCTGAGGCTGCGCACGCATAGGAAGCCGAGGGGCTGGCAAGACCCCTCTTTGTGGTCATGTAAGGCAGACAAGGCCTTGATTCCAGAAATGGCATGAGGGCAGCTGAGCATGTCACACTGGGCTGTCACTGGGAGTGGGGGAGGGTGGCAGCTCCCTCCTCCCGACCCAACCACTGCACACCAAATTCTGCTGTTTCCATTCTCAGGCAAGGAAGGGAGGGAGGGAGGGAAGGAGGGAGGGAAAAATGTAGGTTTGGGGGATCAGGAAGGCAGCCCCTGATGGTCTGGTCAGCAACCCACGTCTAGGACTACTGTCGCTACAGAGTGGTCCTCTGGGAAGTCCATGGAGGTCTGGAAGATGCTGTGTGGCCAGCATCCAAGGTCTGAGGATGCTTTGGGGTCTGGGGACAAGAAGGCATCCAAGGCAGTGACTTCATCCATCACACCTGTACCTTGTTCCTCTGCAGCCTTTGGGTCATCTGACTCACCCAACAACCCTGGGAGGTCAGTGAGGGAGCTATCACCCCCTTTTACAGATGAGGAGACTGAGGTTCTGAGAGAGGAGGTGAGAACGTGAGCAGTTGGGAGGTACAGGACCTCCTGGGAGGAAGGCTCTCGGGACAGGACACCTGGCGTGTGCCTGTGTGTAGCAGGAGAGAAGCCTGCAACACACGCACACACAGCCCCCTGGACCACATGTGTTGGAGCCAGACTGGAACCCTCATTCAGAAAGTTCCAAACCCCTCTAAGAATGTCCCCCCAGAAAAACTCCATACAGATAAAATTGCACATTGAACCTTTTTGTGAACTGTAGGTTAAGGACTCTCAGAGTACAGATGGAGAAACTGAGGCCTCAAAAAGTGACAAGATTTGCCCAGAGTCACAAAGCTGAAGAGTGGCAGAGCCATGATCAGATCCAGAGCATCCAAAACTAGCAGCAAAAGAGGCAGCAAAAGATCAGCCCCCACATGGGCCGGAAATAAAGACCAGAGCCCCTCAACTCCACTGGAGGCCTGGGAGTGAGCATTTCCGTGAGCCGGGTTCCACGGTCCATGTAGTTTGGGGAAGATCCTGGGATCTGCTGGGGAACTTCTCAAGGCTTTATAGACTATTTGCATTAGGAACCCCCTCAAGGTGTCCACCACATGCGGGATTTCCCCGACTCCTCTAGATCCTTTGATGTAGGCTCACCTCTCAGTCTCTTTTACCCCCCAACCCTCTCCTCCAGTGTGCAGTCCCCGCCATCAGTCCACACCTGGGAGGTTTCTTCAGAGAACAGCCCTAGGGCTTTGTCTGTGGGGTCAAAGAACCCCAAACCCCACAGCCCGCCCTCACCAGGTAGCCCTGCGCCAGTGAACGCCTGGAGAAGAATGAAAGCCCAGCTTCCACACCTCCAGTGGGGACTGACTCTGAGCCACAGTTTATAGTCCAGAGCTCCCCACAGGGTCAGGGTAAAACCAAGACTTTGCCTGAAATTGCACCTTGCTTGCCTTCTTCCCCTTCTCTGCCCTGTCTCCTCCCCTCCCGTACTGGTCTGTCCTGGGAGAGACAAAGAACAGACCTCCATGAATCACTGGCCCACAATCCTCGTCTCAGGCTCTGCCTCCGTGGTACCTGTGGACCTAAGCCATCTCTCCACTGAACTACCTGGGTAGTTGGAGGAATCCTGCCACATCTGGTGAATTCACACGGAGCAGACAGGCCCCTTAGTCTCGGACAAAGACATCACCCCATGGCCAGGCCAGCAAGGTCAAGTACCAGGGGCCCTAATGTCAGGGTTCAGGCTTGAGTGGTAGGCAGGTGAGGACAGACATTTTTTCCCACCCACCACCCACCCCACCCCCACTTCAAGAAAGCCTCCCCTTCTTTGAGGCCTAATTCAAGCCCTCTCTGAGCACCTCACCCCGCCAGGACTTCTCTTGCTGACTACCCACAGCTCTCAGGGCGGCCTTCACAGACGGTGCCTTCAGGGGGAGTCCAAGGCTGAAGGAAAGCTCTTCGTCCCTTTCATCACCTCTGTACTGGGCACCTGTGACTTGAACCACCTCTCCACCTCCCCTCAGCATCCACTCCTCTTTCTTCTGGCAACACTCTGATTTTCCTTGGAGAGGCATGCCTCCATAGGCTCGCCAGATTTCACAAATAAAAACACATGACACTCAGTAAAACTCGAATCTCAGATTCAATAATTGCTTTGTATAAGTATGTACCATGTAGTATGTGGGATATACTTATATTTTTAAAAATGTGTTATTTATCTGAAATTCAAATTGAACTGGGCACCCTATATGTTATCTGGAAACCCTACCCCTCCACTATTTTCATCCAAGAGGTGTGGACAGGGCTGATTTCTCCCCCTAACCCAACAAGGATGGACACATGTCCCAGGCCTGACCAATGAGAACTCTGCACATCCCTGGCCACAGGGATTGGCCAAGGCTGGGCACATGACCCAAGAAGCCCAGAGAGATGTTCTGGGATTGCCCAGAACATCTGCCCTCTTTCTGGTGACATTAATGAGATGTGAGGGTAGGGATCTGACACTGAGGAAAACATTTTACCTCCTCACAGGGAGAGTCTGTCTAAGAAAAAAGCCATCACAGAGGAAAAGAGAACCAGGAGGTGAAACAAAAGAAAACGTGTCCTGACAACGTTGTCTGAGCACCTGGATCAAACTATGCCTGAAGCTAGTGCTTCCCCTAGACTTTCGGTTACATGAGCCACTAAATTTCCCTTTTTTTGCTTAAGCCAGTTTGAGCTTGTTTTCTGTCATGAATGAGTCCTGCTCAATTCAGCCTCCTCTCACCCTACCCACCCCTGGCACAATGCTGGGCACAGAGCCCATGCTCAGAGAGTATTTCAGTTGCATATGTCTGTAACGTTACACCTTACTGTGCAATGTCGTGTGGGATTATGGGAAAGCCTGGGCTTTCAAGTCAGGCAGGCTCACTTCCCATCCCAGCTCTGTCCCACCCTCTTTCCAGGACCTTGCACAAATAACTCAAGTCTCGTGAGCCTCAGTTTCCTCATCTGTAAAGCAAAGATACTAGTACCTATACCTGCCATGCCCATATAATTTCACTGCCCAAACCAGGACACTTTTGACAGTGAAAGGGGGCAATTTTAAGAACCAGGCCAGGACAATAGGAGTGGTTGGAACTGTCTTGGGTAAACAGGCCAGTGGTAGCCTGACCTACAGCTGACCTTACCCACCTCTACCTGACCCACAGTCAATGCCTTCCATCCTGTCCACCCTCCCCTCTGCCCAGGACACTCCCCGCTCTCTCTCCTAGCTACTTCTGCCTCAGCTTTAACGTCCCCTCTTGGAGAAGCCACCCTAAGGCCTCCAGACTCAGTATGGTCCCCCACTCTGTGTTCCCCGGCCGCCTGTGACACCCTCGTTGTCCTTAGTGGTCTGTATGACTACTACTTGTGGATGGCCAGTCTCCCATCGCGGCTAAACCCATCAAGGACAGGGACTGTACATTTCTTCCTCATTACTGAAGGCCCTACAGACCTGGCACAGTGCCTGGAACACATAAAACGACAGCCAAAAAAGTAAACAGCTAACCCTCCTTTTCCTCCTCTCTGCAGATCCTGTTTTTTCTCCGCGTTGATAAAACCATCCTGGGTGAGATGTCAAGCAGGGCCAAATGGGACTAGGATCATGGAGTAGGGAGGGTGTGGGGCAGGGGCACGGCCTGCCCCCAGCCGGCCAGGACATGCTAATAATGATCTCAGAGCCAGTGACTCTGGGGACAGCAGTCCCAGGAGGCCCCGCCCAGCTCGGCAGCCCGTAGGCGGTGGCGGCAGCAGCTCACTGGCCCTGCGACAGCTTTCACTGATCTGGGGCCAGCGTGGACTGGACCTAGGCCGGTTGCCTATTCCAGAAATCCAGCCCTGGCTCCTGTTCAAAACACAGGCCCGGCGTCTCCCCGCAGCCCCGGCCAGCTCTGTCCTCGGCAGCGGCAGCCAAGTCGCTGCCCAGAATGCAAACTGGGCAGGTGCAAAGGGCCTCTCTGACCAGAGACCAAGGCTGTGACATCCCACCCACAGCCCGGACTGTTCCACTCATGAGCAGACAGCGTCCCCTTGGGTTGCTCAGCCCCTTCCCACACAGCAATCCTGACCTACCCCGGGGCAGCCTCCTCACTGGATTTCTTGGTCCAGCCAGGCTCCCAGCCTGAGATCAGCTACCTGGAGAACACTGCCACACTAGCTCCTTGACTCACACCCCGTTCAGATGGCACACCACTGCTTTATTTTCACAGGCTCCCTCTCCCTGCTCTACAGCCCTCAACGGCTCCCTATTCCTGACCAACTCAAATCCTGCTGTAGTCTTGCCCTACTTTCCCAGTCCTGCTCACTGGGAGACAAGTGGTTATGGGCGTGGGGGGATACTAGCCTGGGAGCTGCGCATTCTGCCTCAGTTTCCCCATTTGTACAAAGGGGGCTCCAACAGTCCATGATTCCATGGGCTCACGATAGGGCCCATCCAGCCAGGCCCTGACCTCCGTCCTTCCTCTGCTCTTCAGGCCACCATGAAGGGCTACTGTCCACTTGCAAAGCCACTGGTCAGCTCTCAGGACCGCCTCTCTCAGGAGCAAAAGTGTCTTGAGGAGAAGGAAGGAGATCTGTGGGATCTGAATGCTTCCCTCAATCAGATTCTGGATCAGCCCAGCACGTAGCTCCCCCAGCCCCACACATCCTGCCCTAGGAGTGAGAAACGGACAGCTCACAGACTGAGAAACAGCAAACACATGAAACACCCAAGGCGGGACCCCAGCAGCTCAGCCTACGTGCGCCTCAAAAAATAATACTTATCAAGGTTAATCTCACAATAGGTTGAGTCCTAATGGCCACGAGCTCGGACGGTGCCACAGGTACCAGCAGCATCGCCGAGTGGGGCGGGACCCGGATTCTGGCCCAGTCTTCCCCAGGTTTGGGTCCTGGCTCTGTCACCTACCAGCTGTGTGATGCTGGGCAAGTTGTTACCCTCTCTGTGCCTCCGTTATCACCTTTGAATTATAGGGAAATAATAATACCTACCTCATGCAGTCGTTGTGGTGATTAAATTCAGTATATTTGTAAAGTACTTAAAACCATGCTGGCTCATCAGAAGCTCTTATATAAAGGTTTGTTCAATAAATAAAACCAAAGATTACAATAAAATACATAAAGAGGTACTCATCATAGAAAAAAAGGATGATTCCCCTCCCCACCAAAAAGGATGATTGTGCATATCTTTAGCATTGGTTGGCTTTGACACATAGGAAGGTATAAATGTCCGTGGATAATTTTGCTTCTTCCATTGGGTATATGCCAGTCTTACATGAGGTATTGATATGTTCTTGTATTATCTGTACAAGCACAAAAGGATCGATATGGGGAGATGAGGTTGGGCCCAAGAGTCCTGGAAAAGGTTGGGCCTCTTCCAGAAACAGGAAGGCTAGACTGGCAGGAGAGGTTACTTATAATGCCAGGGTCAAAAGAGGGATCCCACGTGAGCCATCTGCGCAATCCCTTTACAGGGGAGCAGGAATGGCCCAGACTGCAGCCACCGCCTCCCAGATGAACCCTCAAGGTACCTCCACTAATTACAGGATGGTGCTAGCAAGGCAGAGCCCTGCCTTCATAGCGCCCCTGACCGGGCTGATATTCCACAAGGCTAGGGGAGGGGCCTGCAAGCCCCGCTCACAAGGGGCTTCTGCCACACAGCACTACTGGGCACACTGGACTGCAGAAACCAAAATCAAACAAAACCCCAGGAGTTTCTTGTAGACAGCACATAGTTTCTTTGTTTTTTTGTTTGTTTTTTTAACCCATTCAGCTACTCTGTGTCTTTCAACTGAGGAGTTTAATCCATTTACATTTAAAGTAACTATCAAAAGGGAAGGATTCACTATTGCCATTTTGTTCCCTGTTTTCTGTTAGTCTTACAGTTCTTTTGCCCATCTTTTCCCCTCTTGCTGTCCTCTTTCCTGTTTTGTTGAATTTTTGTGTGAATTTTTGTATTGTTATGCTTGTACTCCTTTGTCTTTTTCTTTTGTGTAGCTCCTCTGGGTATTTTCTTTGTGGTTACCAGAGGGCTTACATAGAATATCTCAGTTATAACAGTCTATTTTAAGTTGCTGAAAACTCAAGCATACAAAAACTCAACACTTCCCCCACCACCACCACACTTAACACTGTGGTTGTCACAATTTACATCTATTTATATTGTGTATCTATTAATATATTTTCTAGTGATAGGTATTTTTAATACTTTGTCTTATAACTTCTGTACTGGAATTTAAAGTGACCCACCCACTGTCATTGCAGTATTCTGTCTTTGGCTATGTATTTATCTTTCCCAACAAGTTTTATACTTTCTTATGCTATGGTGTCACTGTTGAAGGACTCCTTTTAGCATTTCTTATAAGGCAAGACTACTGGCCTCCCTCAGCTACTCTTTGTCTGGGAAGGACTTTATCTCTCCATCATTTCTTTTTTTTTTTTTTTTTTTTTTTTTGGCGGTACGTGGGCCTCTCACTGTTGGGGCCTCTCCTGTTGCAGAGCACAGGCTTCAGACACACAGGCTCAGTGGCCATGGCTCACGGGCCCAGCCGCTCCGCGGCATGTGGGATCTTCCCGGACCGGGGCACGACCTCGTGTCCCCTGCATCGGCAGGCGGACTCTCAACCACTGCGCCACCAGGGAAGCCCTCTCCATCATTTCTGATAAACAGTTCTGCTGGATATAGCATTCTTGGTTGACAGGGTTTTCTTTCCTTCAGCACTTTAAATATATCAAGATCTCAAAGATATATTAGCAAACCCATGTTCATCGCAGGACTCTTCACAGTAGTCAAGATGCAGAAACAACCTAAATTTCCTTCAGTAGATGACTGGATAAAGAAAATGTAGTATATACATACAACTGAATATTATTCAACCTTTAAAAAGAAGGAAATTCTGCAATATGCAATAACACAGGTGAGCCGCACATATGAACATTATGCTAAGTGAAATGTCAGTCACAGAAGGACAAATACTGCATGCTTCCACTTATGTGAGGTACTTAAAATAGGCAAATTCATAGAATCAAAGAGTGGAATGGTATTGCCAGGGGCTGGGGCAGGGGGAAAGGGGGAGCTGCTAATCAATGGCCATAAGGTTTCGGTAAAGCAAGTTGAATAAGCTCTAGAGATTTGCTGTACAACACTGTACCTACAGTCAACAGAAATGTATGATTGGACACTCGAAAATGCGTTAAGAGGGTAGATCTCATGTTAAGTGTTCTTACCACAATAAAATAAAAACTTAAAAATTTGTCTAAGGTATAAATAAATAAATAAATAAGAAAACCCCTTAAAAAGCCCTATTAAGCCACAGGTAAAGTTTAACATTTAAAAAGGAAGTCAATAAAGTTAACTGCTTGGTATACCTGGGTGACTGGCTCAAGGAGACTCATTCCCATATTCTCTCTACTTTGTGTATTGAAATTTTCCATAATAAATACTTTTTGAGAGGTTTGGGAGGAAGGGCAGCTTAGCCTGAACTAAGAGCATGACTTTGAATCCTCTTGGGAGAAGAAGCCAGGCCCAAGGCTCACCAGGCAACACTGAGTCAACAACCAAGGTCCTGTGATGCTGGGTTCTGAGAAGATGCTAGATTTCTTTTAGGCACAGTGAGATCACAGCAAAACAGGAGGGGCTAGATGTTGTGTGGCACTGACTGTGAGCCAGCCACCATCCTAAGAGCCTCACACTGACTAACTCATTTAACCATCACAACAACCGTGAGGTAGACATTGCTACTTCCCCCTTTCTGCTGGTGAGGAAACTGAGGCCTGAAGTGGTTAAGAAACTTGAGCAAGTGGCTAAGAAGTGTCAGCCGAGGCCACGTGGTGCACGAGGCTGTGCTCTAACCACCATACTGAACTGCTGTTCCGTGTCAGGCCAGAGCAGATCGTGGTCCAGCAAGGTCAGATATAGAAACAACAATGGGTTAAAGCTGCAGCATCACCATAGCTTTGGAACGGATTTCATTTTAAGTGCAGGGAAAATTTGGTAACTATGATATCCACTATTAGGGTATTTGATCTGTCATTCTACTGTCTACTCTCAGCCCCACTTGTTTATGGGAATTCAACTTGAAATTAGCATTTAAATCTTTAAGAAAAATTGGCTCTTCACTTAGACATGTAAGTTGAATGAACTGAGCAGTAAAAGTATGAATGGGTGTAGGTGCCGCCTCTCCATGCACGCAAGTCATGGGGACATGAGGGAATCCCATCAGCACCAGGGTGCTGCCCCATCACCCACACCGGGCCTGCTTCACTCACTACCTGCCTGAGTTGGCCACCCCTGCCCTGAGGAAATCTGCTCTATTGGACCCTCTGGAACTCCCTCTACTGATTTAGCTTTGGCCTTAGTCACATGACACATCCCAGGAGCAGAAGAATGTCCAGAAGCAAGTCATGTCTCTCAGAGATCCTCAGGTTCTTTCAGATCCATCAAGATACATGCAAACTGCAGGATAATTTTTCCATAAATCACTAGTTCAGATTCAGAAGCCAGAGGACTAAAGCTATCTTGATATTCAAGATAATACTTTTCCCCCCCTACATAATACAATGTTAGGTTGCATTAATAGAAGTATTACCTCTGGATCATTGGAGGTGATGATTCTACTATCACTAGAATAGGATAGGCCCTGCCTGGAAAATGAAATTTCATATGTGAAGAAACGGGTACACTAGCCTTGCTAGTCAAAGGGTGGCCTGAGGACCAGCAGTCTCCACATAGTTTGGGAAGTTGTTAGACATGCAGAGTGTCAGGCCCCACCTCACCTACTAAATCAGAATCTGCATTTTTTTTCATGATCCTTATGCAATTCATATGCACCTTCACGTTCAGGAAGCCCTAGTCTAATGATAACCAGAAAGATGACTGCATAGTTAGAGCTGATATTTATTTACTTAGCAGGTACCAAGCACTGTTTTAAGTATTTTACAATATTAACTCAAGTAATCCTCACAAGCATCTGACGAAGGAACTATCTCAATCCCCATTTTATAGATAAAGAAACTAAGATTCAGAGAGGCTAAGTAACCTACTCCAGAGCACACAGCTTCAGAGTGACAGAGCTGACAGCACAATGGTGAAGAGGTGGAAACTCAAGCTGACCTGCAGGAGAGGGTGGGAGAGTCTGGCTTCTTCCCTTCAGTAGAGGGAGAAGGTCAATTCTGGGTGCCTCTTAAAGGCAGAGCAGAACTCATGGCAGAAAGGACTCAAACATTCTATCCCTCTAGGAGCTGGAGCCATCCAACAAAGAAAGAGGCTACTTGAGGTGGTGAGCTCCCCATCACAGGGGGGCATTCAAGCAGAGGCTGGGTGGCCTTCTGTCCAAAGTGTACTGGAGAGGATTCCTACTTCATGAAGTAGTCAAGTTTGTTGGCTTGGACTTTTCTCTTTAATCCCAAGGCCAGGAAGATGTTTCCTAAATTTGCTGGAGGACTGGAAGGTGAGAATGCCCTCCTTCCCCACCAATAGCTGGCTGTGGATAATGATCCATGGGAACCTAGGAAGTCTCTGTGGCCTTAGGAGTCCGAACAGATGATGGGACCTATTGTTACCCCTCTGGCTCAAGCACCTTCCTCATCCTGGATCCCAGACATGTGGCACAGGTTGTCCTCAGAGAGCAGGTAGAGCTAACTGACCCCTGGCTGGGGATGGCAGGGGGCGTGGGGAGACACCCTACCCCTACTCTGAAGCAAGGCGATACCTCTGTGGCTCAGTGATTCGAGCTTTCACCCTGGGAAAGAAGCCTCCATTCCCTCACCCATGGGCCAGGGCTATAGGTAAGCAGACCCCACTCGCTGGCATCTTCAAGTAACTGCAATTTGGACTTGGCTCACAGAACATGGTGAAAATGTTAAACCCGGATGGGAACTTATCTTCTAAAAATGTCAGACCATGGAAATCTTTCAGAGGGACACAGCCCTGGCCTGGAGGCAGCACGGCCGAGGCTCAGAGCCTGACTGCTGGAGCTGAAGTCACAGCTCCCTGTGTGAATGGACCACTCTGGGCCTCCGATTCTTGTCTGGAACATGAGGATAGTAACAGCATCTATCACATGAAACACACTTAGAACAGTGCCAGGCACACAGTAAGCACGGCGTTGAAACACAAACACAAAAACTTGGACCAAAACATCGTAATACAAAGGAAGGGTGAGCTCTACTGGGTATGTTCATGAAATAGTGCACTCAGTGAAATAACGAACAAAAACACTTGGCATGTCAGGGCACACAGAAGTCTCTGCGTAACCGGTGGCTGTTATCACTGCAGATCCTGCTGCTGTCATTTTTATTACTATTACCAGATTTGAAGGAGAGAAAAGAAAAAAATCGACACAGATCACAGGGTCCAGTCCAGGGGGCTGGGTTACAGAGAGGAAGGATGGGAGACCTTGACAGCTGAGGAGGGCAGTGCGGGGAGGAGGGGAAGGCCCTGCCTGGGTAAGAGCTGAGTGGTTGGATCTTGGAGGCAGTGAGGCCTCCACAGAGCCAGCTCCTCAGGCCTTAGAAGTCAGGCCAGCTTTCAGTTCCCGGCATTCCGGCCCTAAGTCCCCAGTCAGGCCCACTGCCCAGGGCGCTCAGATTCTTCCAGGGCCCGGGATGTGCTTCCAAAGAAGCCTCATCTCAGACTTAGGCCCAGAATTCTTTGGCCAGCAGGGACCTCGTCTCCACGAGGCTGACATAGCCCAGCTGCTAGGGCGCCTTCTCCTGCACTCCCACCAAGGTCCCGCCAGCTGCTGAGCGGACTAACTGGAACCGCCAGTGTCCTCAGGCCCCGCTTCAGCCGCATGTTTGGTACAAACGCCAGCGAGGGGCTTTGGCCACCCCTCCTGAGTCCTCAGTGCCTTTACAGTGGCAGACACCATGTGGTCAAAATCGGTATCTAAAGACAGGTATCCCCACCCTGGAACAAAATCCCATGAAAGGCCAAGTTTTAAGGACAAAGAAACAAAAAAGAACCCTCTCTGTTATCCAGAGCAGAAGCCTGAATCTACCACTGTCCGTGATTCTTCAAGGAAGCCAAAGAAACTGCCACCACCTCGTCCAACCGCAGGTCCATTCATCAGGAGGCTCTGTGCAGCCAGCCCTTGTGCAACCAGGCCCATGTCTGGGAGCTCAGTCTGGGTGTCTGGGACTTGTTACCATCTACAGATGACAATCCAGAGCCCTCAGGGATACAGGTGCTGCAGGATGGGGGCTAGGGTGTCACAAGGCCCCTGCCATCCACAGTCAGGGACAGATGGGTTCAGCGGGGGCCACCCTAGGTGAAACAGACCACTCATTCATTCATGGGGGTCAAAGATGAGAAACCAACCAGCCCCAGTCGCTACCAATTACAATATGCCTGTGACCTAGGGTTACTTCTAAGTGGCCCGATAATTATGATAATCACTGACATTCACTAAGCGCTTACTCTGTGTGCCAGGCATTGTGCTACATGCTTTCTACTTACCTTCTTTTTAAACCCTTGCAACATCCCTTCTGTTATTATGCCCATTTTATAGATGAAAAAACTGAGACACAGGCTGAATAATGACGAAAGTTACACATACATTTAGAAAGTGGCAACTCCAGGGCCTGTAGGCAGGGAAAAGACCCCTCAGCCCAGCTGTGGCAGGCTGATTGCATTAATGGCCCGATTTGTTCACAGCCCCCTGCATGCACCCCCTCTGGCAGTGTCCTCCACGCTGACTCTAAGTTTAGCCATGTGACTTCCTCTGGCCAAGCGGACGGTAGCAAACATTATGTAAGCAAAGACTTGATTAGGCCCCTGGGGTTTCCACTTCCTTTCTTAGAGGCTGGTCACTATAATGAGAAATGTCTGGGCTTGCCTGCTGGAGAAAGGTGACATGCACGTGAAGGAGAGTCAACTTGTCCCATACAGTTCTTTTCTAGACCAGGCAACTGCCAGTCAACCGGCCAACTGCCCTCAGAAGTACAAGTAAACCCAATCCAGCCCAGCCCAGCCCAGCCCAGATCAATAAAACTGCTCCAACCAATCCATAGATGTGTGAGGAATAACTAATGGTTGCTTTAAGTCACTAAGTCTTAGGGTGATTTGTTACACAGCAATAGCTCACTATATATATATATATATGTGTGTGTGTGTGTGTGTGTGTGTGTGTGTGTGTGTGTGTGTATATATGCACACATACATATTCTCTCTTACTGCCTATTCTCTTTGACAAAGGGAAAAAAACCTCCTGAGATTAACAAAGTGAATAGTGATGCTATTGTGAATGAGAAACCCGTTTAAATCAAGGGGTTGATGCTAAATGAGGGACTGTCAATGAGTTTCTGTTTTTAGATGAGTCTAGAACTCTGGACAACACCCATGAAGGGATCAGGCCACATCTGCAGCCGTGACCCTCATCACTCCATCACACCTGTGCACCGTGTCCCCTAGGTGGAACCATTTATTGCCCCGCCCCTGCTCTCTTCCACACTCATGAGGCAATGCTCTAGCACGTGCCAGGGGACACATCAGCTTTCTCCCATGCAAGCTGATGTTAAGCTACAACTCTGTTTTGGTTCTCTGTTGTGTAACAAACTGCCGAAAACGTAGTCGCTTAAAACTGCCAGTTCCTTATCTCTCATGATGCTGTAGGTTGACAGCCCTCAGCCAGGCGGCTCTGCTGATCGTATCTACGTCTCTCACGTGGCTGCTGGCAGATGGAGGCTGCGGCTGCCATCACTGGGAGATCAACTGGGCTGGAGCACGTAAAAGGGTTCAGTCCGTGAGTCCGTGTCTGGCCCCTTGGCAGGCATGGCTGCAGGGCCAGGCTCAGCTGAGACACTGGGAGAGCCGACCTTCTCTCTTGCTCCATTCTGCCTCCGAGCCTCACTCTCTCTGTGCGACCTCTGCATGTGGTTTCTCCAGCCAGGCTGCTGAACTTCTCCACAGGGCAGCCTGGAGCTCTCTAAAGCACAAGAGCATAAGCTGCCAGGCCTTCTTAGGTGTTCCAGTGCCTTCTACAGAGTAAAGCAGTTACAGGGCCTGTGCAGATTCAAGGTAGGAGAATAAACTGTCGGGGCGCGGGGGGCAGGTGACAAAGAAGCTGCAGCCACTTTCATCCATCACAACCTCCTGCCTCCTACACGCGGCCCACTCAACCCAACACCCAGGTCAGCAGCGGTCCACATCCTGAAGTGTAGCGGTCACACATCTTATACCTTCATCCACACTAGGCAGCAGGCCTGGGATGGGTCTGCAGCATATACACTGAATAAGCAAACGGGCATTCCCACCAGAACCACAGGCAGGTCTGGAAAGAACACCAAGGCGAAGGCAGCGGGCTTTGGACCCCAGAATCCCTGCTGGGTCACCGGAGGCCCCTGAGGTCCTGTCCAGAATGAACGAGTGAGATGACCTGTGAACGGGGCTGCTCCCATCCCTGCATACACACAGGGCCATCTGGAAGGTGTGAGGCCACCACGTTCTTTGCAAAGACCTCAGTCTGGAAATGGGTACCTGCAAGACCTAGCCTCCCCCGAGCCCTGGGACAGAAAAGAATCTCATCTTGGCAAGAGCTCTAGGCAGAGGCCTGAGGGACTGCTGTAGGGAGGGCCGCCCCGGGAGAGTCCTTAATCGTTTAACTAAAATCACATTTGAGGCATAATTAGCAGACAGCTCCAAATTCATGATCTGAGGCCCATCGGCCCAAATGGACTAATTAGTTGAGACATCCTTGGGCGGGCAACGCACTCTGGCCTTCTCGGAAACATCCCAGGGAACTCAGCAGATCAAGGCTGGCATCTGGTCCACGAGCTGCCTTACTATGGCTGGGCAAAGAGACAAATGCATTACTGGGCTAGAAATACACCTTACAGCATGCATAGCTCAGGGAGGTCAACCAGGCAATCTCCCTACCCCCACGATTCCACCCTCCCCAGAATGCACTCCTCCAGCCCTGTAGGCTCACAGAGACCGAGAGCTTTTGCAAAATTGCCCAACATCATCGTGGATCAGAAAAACAAGTCACCAGCTCTGTGGAAGGCCACAAAGTACACAGAGCCACAGACCCACCACAGAGAGCGGGCCCTGGCTGTTCAGCCAGCTTGCTCAATCCAAGTTGCTTCTGAGCAAGTGGCTGGGGACGCACATAGCAAGGAGGACTCGAAATCTCAGCGGGGAGCTTGGGAAACTGGTCCCCAAATTGAAGGAACACTGAGTTATACTAAAACCCCATATTCCAGATTCACAATGCACCTTAGCACAACAAAGGCTCTGAAAAGTCCTGCAGTAAAGAAACTTGTTTAATTGGTCGTTGTATCGATTGTTTCCCAAACCTATTTTAGCACAGGATCTTTTTACCCCCAGAAATCCTAGTGGGATACTGGATTTGGGAAATACTGTCCTACAGGAAGCATGGGGTATCAGCATAGGGCAGATGTCTTAGCCACAATCCTATAGGAATTCAGTTATCCAAATAAGGGAAGTGGGCCAGGTTTAATATTTGCCTGGGAGACATACAGAAACTTTCATCTCCATGAAAAGGTGAAATATGTTCTCTCTCATTTTTCTTAAAACAAAGAACCATCTTGGTTCATCTTTTCCTCCCATCTCTGAGAGAAATGTGTTTTCTATGAGAGAAATAGAAATATTTATTGAAAAGAAACATATCTCTACAGGAAAACATATGCAAGAGCAGCGACAAAGGGCAAGAGAGAGAGAAACAGGATTGATGGGCGCTACTGGGCTCTGGCGTGTGCCCCCCAGAGCCCCGGCCACTCTTGGCTCCAGCTGAATGTTGCCAGGCTAAGAAGTTGATGCTAGTGTCACCAAATCACAATGTTGTACACCTGTAACTTATGCAATACTGTCCATCAACTATACTTCCATTTTTAAAAAGTGAAAAAAACAACAAGAAGCAAGAAATCTGGACTTCTAAGTGAAATCTCCCATTTTTAGATGTTGGTTCTATTTTTTTTTTAATTGAGTGGGTCAAACACAACATTCCTGGGGGCTAGATTTGGGCCACCAATTTGCAATCTCTGCCAAAAGGAAGAGAGTAAATTGTTCATTAACCTGGTGCTATCACCTGTTTCCCAAGCTTCTCTGGCTAAGGCACCCTTGGGAAGCAGAGCTGTAGGGTTTGAGTGTCCTTGCCATCTTGGGTACTGTCCCTTGCGTCCACGCAGCACGTGTACTGCGTTCCCTATGTGTACCTGCTCTTATGCCAGATGCAGTGAAGGCCTCCCAAAGATGTGGGCTTTGCCTTTGCGAAGGCTCCACCCCAAGCCCTGGGCCCTCTCCTCTGCCTGGGCCCACCCTGACATATGCGGCAAGGGTGAGCTATGAGCCCAGCACACAGTGGGAGCCCAGAGTGGCCGGGCCATCAAGAGGACCCTTTATGGCATCATAACGCTAAGGTCCCTTCCAGAAATGGCATCCATTCTCAAACCAAAAATAAAAACAAAAAGCCCACCTGGAAATACTTAACTAAGGAAGGCTTAGCTCAGGGGACAGACAGAAAACCTGGGTGCAGCAGGTCAGACTACAGGAGTACATGCACAACGACGAGCTTGCTGGATCCTCAGAACGGCCCATGCGATAACACAGCCAGGGTTTTCTTTGAATGCTTATTTACTTATTTTCACATATGAGGCCCATGGATGTAAAATGACTTTTCCCTAGGGATGTGGCAACTCTTGCATTCCCAACGGGTGGAGGCGTCACGAAAGCAGTGACCAGACACAGCCTGTGCTGCAACCAGGCTGGTTCCCCAAGTTGCCCAGGAGGACCCAGGCCTGCAGGAGGCCTCCTGGGCATTTTCTGAACCATGAGGGAAGATATATTCGTCTCATACATTTCTCAGAATCAGACGGACAACCACAGCAGTGCAAGAAATGCAGGCAGAGTGGGCATCCAATTGGAAGCTGAGTATGAGTCTCTCAGCAAAGCGCTAGCAGCCCCCCAGGGGCAACACCACTCCACATGGGAAAAGAGGCAGAAAATTCTGGAGCACAGAGCTAGACACAGCCAGGTGAGGAAATCGGCAGAAAACGAGGCCCAGGCACCAACAGCCCCAGCAAAGGGCACAGGACTCAAGCTGGGGTGGTGGCAGAGATGGAGAGCTGTGCCCAAAGAGTCATGATCCCCCTTCCACAGTGCGGGGTTGTCAGTGGGAGGTGGCTGCCCAGACAGGACTACATTTCCCAGCACCCCTTGCATCATGGGACCACGTGACGACACGCCATCTCACAGCCAGGGATCTTAAGTACTGCGTACAGTTTTCCACTTTCTCATTCCCTGTCACTAGCTGGAAGCAGAGGACCAGAGAAGCAGATGAATGAGCCACAAGTTGGAAGGAGCCTGGGACACTGAATCACCACATGGGTGACAGTCAACTTCTAACTAAGATACCTGCTTTTGACTGCTACATGAGTGTTAAATAAAATTCTTATGTGTTAAGCCACTGTAATATCAAGGTTTACATTTTTGCCACAACAACTAAGGTTACCCCATCTAAACCAGGAGGAAGAAAGAAAGGAAAATGCCATGGATTGAGAAAAGAGATCGTCGCCAGGGTGAGCAGCTCAAGGCGAAAGCAACACAGAAAAAACTCACCTTGCTAAGTCAGATCAGCCAGCTCCTCCTACATGCAGCCCTCCTGAAAGCCCCCAAATAGAGGTCAAATTTAAGACCCCGGTGTGCTTAATTACACCTACTACCTTGATCAAGAATGCCTTATGAAAACTTATTTTGGAAAAACACGATAGCTATTTTCCGAGTGTATTCAGCGCACCCACCCAGTGACCTGCTGGAAGGGTATTCCCACCATCTCCATCGACAAGTGAGGACCATGGGGTCAAGAGATGCAATGACAGGTCCAAGGTCAAGCAGCTGGGAGAGGTACAGCTGGGCTTTGATCTAAGCCCCTGTTCCTTCCATCAAGCCCTCCTGTATCTCACACCTTCTCCCACAAATCACTTTGTGCACCTCCCACCACACTTGGTACCTCCTAAAGGGGATGCTGAGGCCGTGCCTCATGCAGCCTCATTGTGCTCAGGGGGGCCCTCAACAGTCACTGCTGGGAGTCATGTGTCAACCCACAGTCTCTCGGGTCAAATTCTGGGGTCTCCTGAGCCTACCTGGGAGGCTCACATCCAAACCTAGCTCTCTAACCCAGCTCTCCCAACAATCTTATGAGTCACTAGTCATCAATATTTAAACCAGGCATTATTATCACTGGAGTGGGGGGGTCTGCATCTTCTCTGCAGCCTGGGGGAGGGGAGGAGGGGTGAGTGGCCAGCCGTCCTCATGCGATCTGACGTGGCGGGTAGGGAAAGCTGCTGCTCCCAGCAGTTCTGGGGCATGCTTAGCAGTACACACATCTGCCAGCCACCAAGCAGCCATTTATCCAGGGCCGGAGCAGGGCGCTGGGGGGAGTGAGGGCAAATTATTACATAGTTCCAACTTTGAACAAAAGGCAGGAATAAGCCCAGAAGCTAGTGACCCATCTCAGGAACTCAGAATTGTCTAGAAGCCAGAGGTGGGTTTGGTGGGAACTCTGCAGCCAAGCGGAGCCCACATGCCCCCTACAGCAGGATGGCACAATGGAGGCCAGATCATTCTTTGCTGTGGGACCATCCTGCGCACTGTAGGAGGTCTAGCAGTACCCCTGGCCTCTACGTACCAGATGCCAGTAGCAACACCCACCCAAGCTGGGACAATCAAGAACGCCTCCACACACTGCCAAATGTCCGCGATCCCGTTGAGAAACGCTGCTCTAAATTAGGCTGTGACCAGTGGTGGCCAGGCCAAAATTTAAGCCTCATGCTTTCAGATCTTCCATCTTCTCATACCTGGATTCTTACGTGAAATGTCCCAGTGTTTAAATTTTGGCAACTAACTAATTAAAAAGAATCTGCTTATGCCGTGAGAGCCAAAAAACGTGTGTGCAGGTCACCGGCCGAGCCTCTGCTAAGTCTAGAAGGACAGCAAGAAAGGACATAACCCACTTCCCAACACTGGAGGCCCTGAGCTCCCGACAAGCCAAGCTCAGACCCCACAGCCTGGAAGAGCCCTCCTCCTCCTCCAAAGGTGGAGACGGACAAGGAATCGAGTTATTTCCGGGGGAATAATGTCACCACCTCACGCGCTTTGCAAACACCCTCTCCCAGGAACACAGACAGACAAACCATCCCCAGAAGAACAGTTTCCCTTTGCAGAAAAACAGAGAATTTCCTCACTCACGTCCCTACCCCTACTTAGCCTCCTCTCCCCAAAACACAATTACCCTCCTGCCGATGTTTCTAGAGCCCAGGCCCTGTGTGGTTCTGGTCTATGAAGCAGATACTTGTGAACCACCCACCTATAACAACAACCAGCCTCTGGGCACTGGTGAATCTTTTAGTGCCAACATTTCCCCAGAGGACTGGGCTCTGTAGCCCCTAGTTAAAGAACTTGTTCTAAGCAAGTTTCCTTTACTTCGAGTGAAAATCTGGGTTACTAGGGGGAGGGAAGTGGAGAATCTAATAAATCTTAGAATACACTTTTTGGCTAAAAGAAAAAAAAAAAAAACCCCTACTTACTGGTGTCATGAAACAACTTTCCAGCTCTCTCTGAAGAGAGCGGGTTCAGAAGTTACTATTGTATTCAAGCTGTATTAAATCAAGCTGTGAGCAGCGCCGGGGTTATGCTTTTAAAGAATGCCCTGAGCCAATTCTGATGTTTAAAGGGAAAAGGAAAAGTTTCCAAGGCTTCCATAAATTCCGACGAGAGGAAGTTTCAAACTTGGGTGTTCACAGTCCGTGGCCCCCACGTGGAAACAGCTTGGTTTCATGTATTTGGTTTTCCTGTTCAAACTTGAGGGTCTTTTAACTTTTTATTTTTACAGGGCTCCAAAGAAAAGGGAGAGGGAGCCATTAGCTCCCTGAGTGCCAAAGAAAACCCCGGAGCCTCCCTCAGAGGGCCTCTGCCTGAGGCGGCTGCGAGGCAGGGGTGTGGGGAGGGGACCCCCTGGTCCTGGCACACCCCCGCCGGCTCCTCCTGCCCGCTGGAGGCCAGGCCTGCGGGGCCAGCTGCTAATTAACTCCAACAAGATCAATGCAGGCCAGAGCATGTGAGTGGAGACCAGGCAGGACAGTCATTTGGCCATGGCTGGGCTTCGGCCGCCGGCAGCAGAGGAACAAAATGGAGTCTTTCCAAAAACAAGAGGAGGCCCAGCCAAGAGCCGAGGAATCCTAATTTTAGTCCCTGGAGGGAGACGGCTGTGTCTGCTCAGCCAGAGCACCAGTGAGGCCCAGCATCCCTCAGAAATGTCAACCAAACCAAACAGGGCCTCCCTGGACACCTCAGCCCCAAGCCCTGACTTCAAGAGGCTCACCCTCAGCCGGGAGGGCTGACTCACACACGCCAGTTTCCAATCCCCAGCCCCACTCTCCAAGCGCTGCCTGCCCAGGAGGTGGTCAAGGTCAGTGTAGGATACCCATTTGACAGGCAGGAACACTGAGTCCCCAGGGAGGCAGTGGTGAGGCAGAATGAACATGGGCAGTCCTGAGGCTGGATCCAATACAGAGTCCCAGCACGCTGTACCCATGTCACCTGGAAGAAGGCACCTTGTCACTCAGAGCCTCAGTTTTACCATCTGTAAAATGGGAATGAGAATGCTTCCCTCAAAAAGTTGTGATAAGGCACAAATAAAATGTGGAGAGGTATATGGACATACATACGCATGTATGTACGTATGTGTTAAAAAGTGACTCCTGGGCCACACCCCAGATACAGAGGATGTCTATATAGATAGA
Organism: Physeter macrocephalus; assembly: GCF_002837175.3. Lineage (NCBI taxonomy): Eukaryota > Metazoa > Chordata > Mammalia > Artiodactyla > Physeteridae > Physeter > Physeter macrocephalus. The sequence goes on along the minus strand of NC_041230.1, from coordinate 23,053,424 downwards.
GAAAACAGATATAGAAGACAGCTGTCCTTCCCATGGCCAGATACCCCTCCCCCGATCTGGGGTAACAGCACCCTGACACGCCTTGGGCTGCTGCCTCCTCTCTCTCAATCCCTGTGGCTGTGGGCCTGACCTGTTTCCAGAAGGGTTCTCAGACACCTACTGAATCAGAACTGCCAGGGGTTGAACCCAGAAGCTACTTATTTGTTTAATTTTCCCAGATGCACAAGAGGCAGTCTTAGGAACAGCTGCCAGAAAAACTCAAGAGGGCCCAGAGGCTGTGCTCATAGAGGGTGTTAATCCCCCCAGGAAGCCGCACATCTGCAAAGGGTCAGATTCCAAAGGGCTGTCAGGATGGGACCCTCTCCCAGACCTGAGCCAAGATGAGAGCCCCCGAGGGGAGCTCCTGCGGGGCAGAGACCAGGCAGAGTTCTGATCTGACCCGAGAAAGTACTCGCTGGCTCTTCCCCACATGATCCGCCTTCACCCCGCAGAGCAGATCAAGGGGAGGATGGATGTCCAGAGTCTCCGAACCGAGCCTTCTCTTGTCCCCTTAACTTTGACCAAAGCCCCTAGGCCTGAGACGGGAAACTGGGGACATCCACCCTGCCACAGGGCAATTTCAGCATAAGGAGGTCTCCATAGCAACCCTCCAGCTGGAGAAACTTAGTTACTTGGTGACCAGACAGGGTGCAGGGGGGCAGTGGCGCGACAGGGATAGGGTGGTACTGAAGGATAGGGCTGGGGCTTTTCCAGAAAGGAGGGAAATAACAAACATTTGTCCAGAGGGGAAAAAAACTTCCAGAAAGACTTTTCCTTCTTCTGTCTCCTTCTCCCTCTTAAGAAATCTTGAAGGGAATAGTTAGTAGTTATAATAAGAGCAGCTTTACTGAGCACCATCTATGCCAGACTACGGGGGTTCACGACCTTGCTGAATTCATACACCAACCACAAGAGGAAGGGTGAACTCGTAGTCCCATTTTACAGGTGGGGAAACTGAGGATTAGGAAAGTTGCCTAAGGTCACACAACTCGTAGGTGACAGGTCCCAGATTCAAACTCATGCAATCCCAGAGCCCACTCTCCTACCCTCTTCTGCATGGGCACGTCAGCACCCCTTCTAACCTCCACATCCTCTGGGCTCAGCAGAGACTGGCTTTGGATCCAGCTCTGCCTGACTCAGAGGCACACTTGGGCCCCCACACCATGCTGCCGTTAAGCTGGTTAAGAGGAACTGAGGGGGTGGTGAGCAGCCATTTTTAGGGATGGGCTAGCTGTGCACAGAGGATTTCTTTGTTTCCACGGTCCCACTGCAGACCCCCTGAGCCCCTGCCCTGCTAGAGCGCTAAGGAAGGGGGTGGGGCACATGACCCTGCAACACCCAACCTCCAGCCCCCAAATAACATGTAGGGTGGAAGAAAAAGCACTGGTTAATTGACAAAAGTGGTCCACCTGTTGGCTATTCCGTTGAGGGAGGGGAGGAAGAGTTGGGAATGACCTCCAGGTTCTGACCTGAACAACAGGTGAACAGAGGGCCAGTCACTGGGCCAGGGAGGTCCCTAGGACCTTCACAGGTTCCCTAGGAAGATGAAGAGGGTAGTTTCAGACAGCTTATGTCTGGATGTGTGAGTGACATTGAGAGGAGGTACCAAGCAGTGGTACCCAGGTCTCCAGTCCACCTGAAACTCGCAAGGCCCCCGCGCAACCCCCAAAGCCGCCATGTACATACAGCCTGGGTCCACCCAGCCGTGCAACCAGCTGGTCATCCTCCTCCTAGCTGCCTTGCTGACCGGCCTCCCTCCATCACCTCCTCCCACAGAAGGCAGAGCCTCAGCCACTGTGTCTCTCAAATCATGATCTCAGAAGAGGGAACTTGGTTTAGTTATTGGAAGGCTGCCATCTGCAGTCCCCAAGCCAGGGCCCGTGTCACTGACAATTTCCAAGGCCTTGAAAGGGACCTTTAATCCAATTGTCTGTGTCAGGCAGTCAATGGGCAGCCCCTCCTTCCCCGTCCACCTTCCTTCCAGCTCTCCCTTTGAAGGCAGCCCCAGGGAGGAGCTGCCCAGCATAGCCGTGGCCCAGCCCTGACAGCTGCACGCCCGCACAGCCAGAAGGTCTGCCGGGAGCCCAGAGAAGACCACCGGTGACCAGCCCTCGGTGTGAAATCCCTCAGTGCCTGGCACGGTGCTGGTACGGTTGGGAGTAGGGGGAACACATCATTCAAATACCCTGCAGCCATGTTCCTCGCTCAGCATGAAGTGCTGCACAGATGTTACAGTCCCCCCAGCAGCGACACATTTTCCAGATGGAAAAACCGAGGCTAACAAACGTTACGGTCACTATAAGTTCTGGAAGTGGAAGTCCTACTGCGTTCTGCCTCCAGAGGGCTCGTTTACTACATATCAATATGAACCACGGTAATAAATGCCCTATTGATTGCCTGCTCTGTGTGTGTCAGGTCCTAAGTGTTTCACGGGCATTCTCAATCTACGCAACAGCTCTGTGGGGTACGTATCATTTCTCCTCCCATTTTACGGATGAGGAAACAGAGGCACGGGGAGGTTAAGGAACTTGCTCAAGGTCACACAGCTAGTAAGTGGCAAAGCCAGCAACTGCATCAGGTCTGGCTGTCTCTGGAGCACTTCTCATTCTTTATTATCTGCCCCTACCCCCATATTGAGCCTATTTACGCTTTTTTGTCCTAATCACCCCAACATGAAATTTGGGTATACCATAGGTATACTGTTTATTTGTGTGTATGTATGTGTGTGTGTGTGTGTGTGTGTGTGTGTGTGTGTGTGTGTATAGATATATAGATACACACACACACACACACACATATATTGGGGGCAATATCATCACCATTGAGAATGGACTAGAATCTAGACCAGTGCTGCCCAATAGGAATAGAATACAAGCCATATGTGTAATTTTAAATTTCCTAGTAGCCACATTAAAAAAAAGTGGGAAAGAAACAGGTGAAATTAATTTTAATAATGTTATTTAAGCCAAAATGTCAAAAATCTTGCCATTTCAAAATATCATCATTCTTTGTTATCAATGTAAAAATTATTAAGGAGAAATTTACATTCTCTGTTTTAACATGAAGTCCTTTGAACCCTGCTGGGTATTTACAACCAAGCCCGGCCCTATTTCAAATGCTCAACAGCCATGTGAGGCTAGCGGCCACATAGTGGACAGTGACCCCCATGCCCTAACCACTCAGCTAAAGCAATATTGTTTATCTTCCCCAAAGCCTTGAAAATGATTGCTCTGAGAGACTTTCTCAACCAAGGAACCCTTTGGAGAGTCACCACCACTCCTAACCTGTGGGTCATACTTACTGTGTTCTTAGGCCTACTATGAACAAGACACCAGGCTAAGATGCTCTCAGGAGATATGAAGATGACTAAGAACTGGGACTTGCCCTCGAGCAGCTTATAATTTAAGAGGGGGAGCGAAATAGTTACCAAACCCTACTACACACCAGGCCCTGGTGTGTATTATCTTTTCATCCTTCCATGCATCCTGGGTGGGGCGGGGGCAGGGTTCGATATTACCATCCCATTTTATTGATGAGGAAACAGATTGAGAGAACATGGATCTTGTCCAGGGCCCTCCTATCTGACTTGGCCAACCTAGGGCAGAACACAGGAGGTATCAGCAAAGCAATGGAAACGCTTTTAGCAACAAGAAGGGCAGCCTTGAGGGAAGGCTTTGGGGGGGGTTATGAATGAATGATGGAGCCTATATGAGAAGGAAGAAGGAAGCCAGGTTCTGAGGATAAAGAAGGGGCATGTACATTTGCAAGGAATGAAGAAGCAATGCATGGATTCCTGGCGGAAGGCACAGCACAAGAGGACCCCTAAGAGGCGGGAATTCTGGGCGCTGAGATGCCTTAGCAAGTAGCCCCAAGTAGCCCATGTGCCGGGCATTGTATGAGAAGAGGCCAAGTTCAATCTTCGAGTCGTGGAAAAGCACCCATTGCCCAACTCACGGGCCATGATGCCAGAGGAATCCCACCTCTCAAAATATTTACCAGAAGGCTCTGGGCACCAGACTCCATTCTATAAACTTGGGTACCATTCCAAAGCTGAAACGATAGATCTCCTGGAGAACAAGATAAACTCTCCCTCACATTCTAAATAACGACAGGGAGGTGAGGAAGAGAACGAAATAAATCAACCCTCTCCAACTGCCCAACTTAAAAGGGATTATGCTCAGAAGCAAGAAGAGGGCAAGGATGCCGTCTCCTTATCAGACACATGGCTGCTCCAGACACAAACACAACTCTTGGCAGGCATCCTTCTTCCACATCATGGGGGGGGGGGGCGGGGAGGGGGGAACAAAGTCTTAATCCGCAAAGGTCAAACCCATCCTCCTTGAATACAATCAAGCCCATATTGTTTTCCCCTAATTTCCAGGAGAAAACGGTCCCTTCCATGAGCTGAAGTACAGACTAGCGCTCAAGGAATGAGGCTCATAAATCTCCAGTTTGCTGGAGGGACCCAGATTTCCAATCCCCCACCACAGTATCCACTGGAAGTCACATGTGGGACCAGGAAATATGCCCACTGCACTCCAAGACACCAGCAAAGGATGAGATGCAGGATGAGTTGGTTCCGGAATGCGGAGGAGGAAGGCCCATCTCCCTGCCTCTGACAGCCACCACTGGGTATCACAGATTGAGTAAATGAGAAAGTGCTTGACATAGATGATCTGATTTAGTGCTCACACAAGCCCATGTGGTGGTTAACTTCGTTACCCCCAATATACATATGGAAATGGAGGCTCAGAGGGGTGAGGACCCAGAGTCATGCAGCCGGTAAATGGCCGAGCCAGCTGACCCCAGGCTTGCTCTCCCGCTGGGGGGCTCCCACACTGGCGTACAACCCTGTTTCTTCCTTTCGCTGTCATGCACTCCCAGGTCAAAGCCCAGTTCTGATCACCTCCCTTCCCTGCTCTATAGCTTGGGCTCCCTTATGCCTGTACAACGAGCCCCAAATCCCCAGGGAGGCACACCCAGCAGTCCCCCGGGCACCCACACCATCTCATGTCACCCACTCCCAACTCCAGAAATGCAGCCCGGCCTCTCAAACAGCCCGTCCAAGAAGCGGGCTTCCTAGCATAATATTTTCCTCCCACAGAACGTGAGAATAAAGGGCTCTTTGCTTGTCTCCTGAAATAACTGGCTCTCACCAGAAAGCAATCTTCTGCCCAGTAAAAATATTTCTGTAAAACTTGGTAACTCTATCTGTGGTTCCTTTTCTGAAAGTCAAAAATCTTGGAGAGTGAAACATGGCAGGGACAGACTTTATGACAAGCTCATGAAGTCACGTCTACCCAGATATTCCGTCCTTAACGCTGTGATTAATTTGCTGTTAACCACAGGGACTTTGTGTCTTAATACTCTCAAAGCACCAGTTTGCATTTCTACAGAACAATACCCACCACCCGAGACCTGGTGTCCAGCCAGGCGGGCAGAGGAGCCACTGGCTGCGGCTCAGGGGCCGGAAAGGACTCTGCTGAGATCAGGGAACTCTTGCAGGCAGGCACCACGCACAGGTGAGCTGTCACCTGTGGCCTGTCCATGGTCATGCAGGAGGCACAGTTTATAAAATAAGTGAAGGCTGTCCTAAGATCAGGACGTAAAAGTGCTCACAACTAACCCAAACTAACCCCAAGGCGCCTGGATAAGTCGCTGAAACCTCCTTGGCCTTAGTTTGCCCACCTGGAAATGGCAAACAATCACTCCAGGGAACTCTTGAGTGAACAAAGATGTTCTCTCTGAACTTCTTCATCCATCAAACAGCAACCAAGCCCCTTCCAGAGACTGGCATGGGCCCCAGAGAGATGGCATGGGTTCACTGGGAATCTTCCAGAACATATCAGCAGCTCCAGAGGGCTTATCGGACTACTGAGTATGTTTACTGAGTGCTTACTGCATGCTAAGCCTTAAATCACAACATAAGTTATTTCACTAAATCCTTGAAATGACTCCAAGAGATGGATACTTTTTTCCTTCATTTTACAGGTAAAAAAATTAAAGCCCACAGTGAATACAGTTCCGTACAAACCCAGATCTGAAGACCAGGTCCAAAGCTCTGTGCCCCCTGGAGTAGATAAGACCCATATAGAAAAAAAAAATAAAAGTTAAATAATGAGGTTTTTAAAATATCCATACAAACTGAGGCAGAGGTTCTTAACCTGGGGGCCCTGAAATTGGGGGTAAAGGTGTAAGAGCACTTATTTGAGGAGAAAGACACCATCCAATACAGCAGATTCCCAAAAGGGTCTTATTACCTACCCCCCAAGGGTTAAGAATCACCTATGATCATAATGGAGAGGCTAGGAGCTTGAAAGGAAAGCTGTGACCCATGTGGGCTGCACGGAGGAGGCAGCAAATCACCCAGGCTCTTCCAAGATCCAGTGGCAAGGGGTGGTTCTCCCCGGACAGTCAGCTAATTGTCAGACTGCCTTGTTCCCACCCACGCTTGCCAGCTGCTGACTGGAGCTGCGGTCGGTGAGTCTTATACAATACACAGATGTTGGTTCTGTCCACCCAGTGTGCATTCTGCAGCCTTTTCCTCACAGGTGGTTTTTCTTTAGGGAACCACCCCCTCACTCCCAGCCCTTGAGGTTTGGGGGAGCTGATCCCAGCCCCCACTCGAGGGTAGCCACATGACCCAGAACCGGTTTGGTTCTGGGATGGACATGTGACTCAAATCAAAACAATGGGAGCCAGACTAAGCTTTGGCTGAAACTCTCTCTTCTAATTGGAGATGGAAGCCCAGACCGCTGGGAGCCGAACTGCCACTACCTGGGGGGAGTCTGCCCAAGAATGAAGCCGACCCAAAAGAAGCCAGAAGAGTTGGAGCTGGGACCCAGCTGTCCCTGAATTCAATTCACCCTCCCAACTTCCCCGTTACACAGGCCAATAATGTGCTTCTGCACGAAACAGCTGAGATGGGCTTAAAAACCAAAGGATTCTGACTCATCCACACAGAGAGAGGTAGCACTTACTTAACCACAAACCCCCCTGAAGCTGATGCCCTCCTGGATTTTGAAGACCCTGGCCTGCGGGAGAAACTCTGGCTTTGCCAGAAGAGAAGTAGAACCATGCCTGGAGCTCACGTCGGGTGTGCAGTGTGTGTGCTGGGGCAGCAGGGGTGTGTGCAGAAGCACAGCTACAGAAATGCACCACATTGATCTAAGTCTACTTTACACTATAGGCACAAGCCCATAAACAACCTAGATGCCCAACAACAGGGAATCAGTGCAATGAAGTATGGTCCATCCCTACAATGGAAGGCCTTGAGAGCCATGAAGAGCAATAAGATCGAAGGGCAATTAGATTATATGCACTGATATGGCATGATTTCCAAGATACACTGTTAAGTTAAAAAGGCAAGGTGCAGAACGAGATTATAACATGCAACTTAGGTTCAAAGAAAATAAAGTCTCTATCACTTTTTTATGCATCCCCACCTTAAATGAATTTTCCGATTAACCTACAAATACCAAAGCTTCCCAGTCTTATTGGCCAAGAGGACTGCTTACTGTCTGTGCAGGGATAAGAGTCCACACTCACAGAGCACAGCTAGAAGCACCTCCGGGAACCAGAAAAAGCAGATGCCTTGGGAGAGGGGTGCTGGGAGCCCAATGGTATTGGCAGAGGTGGGAAGAAGGTTTCCTTTTTATTACATACCCTTTAGTACTGTTTTGAATTTTTTCCCTTTTGTTTTTCACCGTGTGCATGATTTCATTTACCAAGAGAAAACTGGCGACGAGGCCCCTTTCTGAAAGGCAGGGGAGATGCAAGCGCAGGCTCTCTTCAAAGGCCAAAAGGAGGGGCTTCCCTGGTGGCGCAGTGGTTGCGCGTCCGCCTGCCGAGGCAGGGGAACCGGGTTCGCGCCCCGGTCTGGGAGGATCCCACATGCCGCGGAGCGGCTGGGCCCGTGAGCCGTGGCCGCTGAGCCTGCGCGTCCGGAGCCTGTGCTCCGCGACGGGAGAGGCCGCGACAGTGGGAGGCCCGCGTACCGCAAAAAAAAAAAAAAAAAAAAAAAAAAAAAAAAGGCCAAAAGGAGGTGGAATTTGGAGGGACAGGACCTCCAGAGGCTATATGCCCTCTGGCCAAGCTGCTAGGCCTCCCTGAGCCTCATCCACCAGGCGAATGTTCCTTGAGCACCCACCACGTGCCAAGCGGTGCGAAAGGCCCCGAGGACGCAGCAGTGAGACACACAGAGCCTGCCCCAGGGACTCTGCAGTCTGGTCTCAGCTTCCCCATAGTATTAATACTGACCCTGGCCAGGTTTCTGCAAATAGTAAACGCCTGACCAATCAGTGTAAGGCTTTGCCAACCATAAAACTCGAGACGAATGTTGCCTCTGACTCCTGGGGAAAAGCTGGTCCCACTCAGTGCTGAGCCCCAGCCCATGAACGGGTTCTGCCTTCCAGCTCCTCAGACCAGAGCCAAGGGGATGAGTCCTCACCCACGAACCCCAGAAGCAGATGCCAGGCAGGCCCTCCAAGGCTGAGAAGGCTAAGAAGGCCCCAGTTTATGACACCAGGAGAAGGTGCACCAATCCACCTACCCGGGAGACCCACCATCCTTCCCATCACTGACCACAGCAGTGGCCAGCCTGGGCCTCCTCCCTCCAAGCTCAAGGGAAGCTGTGCCTCCCAGGAGCAGGGTCTGGAGAGGCCCCAGGGAGGGTTTCACCAGTGCCTCCTGGGGGCAGAGCTCGCCCTCCACCATCACCTGCTGCAAATAGCCCCTTCCACCCGCCTCGGGATGGGGGTTTGCCTGATGTACTGCAGTGCTGCATCTCCTCCACTGGTCCAGAGCTGTGCTATCCAGGCAGAAGCCACTAGGCCCACGTGGCTATTTAAATTTACATTTAAATTAACTCAAATACAATATACTTAAAATTCAACTCCTCGGTCCCAGTAGCTACAGTCAACGCACTCAGTAGCCACAGGTGGTTAACGGTTCCCATATTGGACAGTGCAGACACAGAGCATTTCCATCACCACAGAAAGTTCTATCACTAGGCTAGATATCCCTTTAACATCTCCCTCCTTCCAGTTATAAAAGGAGGGGCCTGGCCGGTCTTGAAAAAGAGGCCAGGTAAGAAAAAAAAAAGTCCAACAATGTAGAGATATATAATGTGAAAAGTGAAATTCCTTCTCTCCTCACCACCTCCCACCACTTCACTCCTCAGGGAAACAGACTTTGACAGTGTATTATTCCAGATCTTTCCATGTGCACCTGCAAATATACAGAGACATAGGCCTGAACAGACCTTTGTATAGTGCAGAAAACAGGGCCACATTATACTGATGTTTTGCTCTTGCTTTGCTCATTCAACAGCATCTCAGGGCCTCCTTCCTATCAGCCTGTGGCCCTCACTCAACCTGGGTTTTACCAGTTGCAGAGAGATCCATGGAATGGCTACACCACTGTTTACTAGCCTGTCTCCTGGTGATGAATATTTGAGTTGTTACAAATTTTCCTTCTTCCAAATAATGTAGCCATGGATGTTCTTACAAGTATGTGCATCTGCTCCCGTGTTAGTGCTCCCCAGTCCCTTCAGGACCTGTGCCAGTCTCACCTCAGCTGCCATTCCACCACGACAGCTCCTTTCAAACTGGACTGTGACCTCCAGGACCCTAAATCCAATGGACACCTTTCAGTCCTTTTCCTTACTCAGTCTCTCAGCTGCTTCTCTCCGGGAGACCGCATCCTCTCTGGTACACTACTTTGATGGCCCCCAATCAATCACATCTCCCAGTATGTATGCCCCTGTGTAATCCCTTCCCCTAAACCTGGGCTGGACCTGTGACTTGCTTTAACAAAGAGAATGTGGCACTGCCAATTCCAGGCCTAAACCTAAAGAACCTGGCAGTTTTCACTTTTGCACTCTTGGGAAGCCAGCCACCGTGTAAGAAGTCTGATTACCCTGAGATTGCCATACTACAAGGAAGCCCAAGCTAACCAGTGGTGAGGACATCTGGAAGAGAACTGAGGCCCCAGACGTAGAAGCCAAGTGGATCTGTGGCAGGTGGCCCCTCGCTGTTTGAGCCAACCCAACTATGCACATGGAGCTGGAGGTAAGTTGCCCCTGCCAAGCCCTGCTCAAATTGCATAATCTTAAGCAGATCATAAAATACCAAGTCAGTGAGTTTTGGAATAATTTGTCACACAGCAAAAGATAACCTAGACATCCACCTTTTCTTTACTACATTCTGAGAGGAGGAAGCAAAGGCCAGGAGAGATCACAATAGATACCTAATAGCTAAGCTGCAGCCACCCCCAGACTCAGGATGCCCAAAACAATGTTCTGTCCAGAAAGATTTAGTTGCCAGGGTACAGCTGCTGCTTGTCATGTTCAGAGGCTGGTTTCTAAGGTGAGAGGACATGGGGGTCCCCAAGAGCCCTCTTCATGCCCTAAGCAAATGGAGTTGATGAACAAGACAGCAGCCATGGCAATCCTGGGAGAATCTGTTCTGGCCAAAATGTCAACAAACCAAAAGGCTCTGAAGCCAAGAAAGAAAACTTTGGCACAGAGAGGTTAGGGAACTTAACCAAGGTCACACAGCTAGTGAGAAGCAGAACTAGATCCTGAAACCAGGTATTCAGACTCAGAGTCTAGACCAGTGACCAAACACCAGTGTTTTCTAACACTTTGATAGTGACCCACAATAAGAATTATGTTTTATAATGGGCCTCTGTATATATGGGTTTGGGTATAGATGTGCGTTTAGATATACACATATCTATCTATAAATAGATCTATCTATTTATCAGTATGGATACCCATGTCTGTAGGTCCATATCTATCTATCAATCATCTATACACATGGCTATCCACACCTATAAACTAAACAGAAAGTTACACAAAGCAATATTTACTATTACTATATAGGATATTCTCTTATATTTTTATTTTTGTCTATTTCATTTTTTTTTAATGCTGGTCACTACATGGATATCATGAGCCATGAATGGGGTTATAACATACAGTTTAAGGAAAAAAAAAACTCACCTATAATGATTTAAGATAGTTCTAAAATCAGACTGATCGGAATTTGAATCTTGCTAGAGCAAGATTCCACTTCCAAGTCAAGTGACTTTGGGCAAGACGGTAGATTTCTTTAAAGCCTCAGTTTCCAGGACTTCCCTGGTGGCACAGTGGTTAAGAATCCGTCTGCCAACGCAGGGGACACGGGTTCGATCCCTGGTCTGGGAAGATCCCACATGCTGCAGAGCAACTAAGCCCATGTGCCACAACTACTCAGCCTGCGCTCTAGAGCCCACAAGCCATAACTACTGAGCCTGCGAGCCACAACTACTGAAGTCCACGCGCCTAGAGCCCGTGCTCTGCAACGAGGAGCCACCGCAATGAGAAGCCCCCGCACCGCAATGAAGAGTAGCCCCTGCTCACCACAACTAGAGAAAGCCCGTGCACCACAACAAAGACCCAACGCAGCCAAAACTAAATATATAAATAAATAAATAAATAAATAAATAAATATTTTTTAAAAGCCTCAGTTTCCCCACCAATAAAATGGGAATAATAGTACCTGCCTCATAATGGTGTTGTGAGAACTGAGTGGTAGGTAGGGACAGCTCTTGGCCAGGGCCTGACATACAGCAGATACTTAATGTTGCACCTACGGTTCAGCACAGGGCTCAGCATACGCAGGCACTTAATAGTCACACTGAGGCTGCCGCCACAGAACACTGAGAAAGGAGGCACATACCCAAGACTGACCGGGGCAGTGGGCTCCTTGGGATTTCCAGGGCAGGGGAGCAAGATAAGTGCTCCCACAATGCACTGAAAAGGCAACCTCGTTCCTGGTTTGTAGTAGTTTTCTGGCATCATCTTTGTGCTTTTGAAATCTATCTAGATCCCTAGGGGAAAGAAGGGTAAAACAACGTCAAGGTCAAAAACTGCCCTGTAACAAGGTTACCTCTGGAAGCCAGGCCTGGAGTGGCCTCAGTACCCCAAGGTAGCACCCCCAAACCTACACAGTGGAGCTGCCGCCGTCAGCCAAAGCCTCCGTGAGAGGGGCCCACCAGCCTGCGCAGACTTCTGCAGTTAGAGATACACCCTGCGCCTGAGCCCATTTGGGAGGTTCTGGTCTTCCCCAGCCTCACCTGTAGCCTGAGGGTGGCCAGGCCCATCCTGCTGACAGGGACTTTTACGCTCTGCCCTACCCTCTCCAGGGCCCCAGCTCTGTACTCAAGCTCAAGGCCAGGGGCTTGGGCAGCACGTGGCAGACCAGCCAATCAGCTCCCGGCTGACAGTACTTCATGGGACCAGGAGGTTCTCCCCAACCTCCCACCCAGCCAGAAAAGGAGAGAAGCTGGAGCGATCGGACATCGATAAAAATAAAACTGTGGAAGAAGATTTGCAGCAGGTGGACAAAGAACCAAAACAGGTTGCAACATATAGCATCCCATCCCGCAACCCCCAAGAGCTACCCACCCCCAGTGCTGGACCGCGTATTTCTGCCTGAACGTCTCGGAGACTGGATTCTGTCCTAAGCCAGACACCCAGAAGTGGGTTGAAGACTCTCTAGTTGCCAGTCGTGCCTCCTGGCCTTTGCACTTCCCAGACCCTTTGAGATGTTTTTACTAAACCTTTCATCACCTGGCTATTTATCCTTTGGGTCTCAACAACTTTACTCCCCAGTCCAAAGTAGCACCCTCCTCATTCTCTCTCACCACGCCCTGTTCTTTCCCTTCATCACATTTAGCGCACATCTGGGTGACCCTCAGCTAGCCACACGAGAAAGCTGCAAGAGGAGGGGTGACGTCTGCTTTATCCTCCCTGATTTGCCAGCATGAACTCATTTCAATCCTCGAACAACTCCGTGAGGTAGGAACCATGGCTACCCATTCCACCAGATGTGAGAGCTGAGGATCAACAATGAGCCGTCACATGGCCCAGGGCCACTCGGCTGGGGAGAGGTGCAGCTGGAACTTGGACCCAGGAAGTCTGATTCTGAAAGCTCTAAGCACACTCCCGACACCTACTACGTGCACATGCTGGGCCTCGGTATAAAGTGGCCCAAACCACGTCTATACTGTACTTACCCCACCTGCCCTCCCATCCTGTTCCCCGGCAACTGAAACATACTATCCATGACTCCCCAGCACCCAGCCTTGGCTTGGTCTGTACCCTCTGCCTTGGAGGCAGCCTGAATCCGCTCTCCCTTGGCTGGGCTCAGGACTTAACTTGCTGAGCTCGTCTCCTCATCTGTACACAGGGGAATAATACATGTAAAGAATGCATGTAAAGCATTAGGTACTTTTAACATTCCCTTGTATGTACTCTTATCACTAACATATTCATACCCCACCAAAATCGTGTAGGTCTAAATCAACAATCACAAGCCAGGCCAAATCCAACTGTCTGGGTCCACCCCAAAAAAGTGTTTTTGAAAAATTTTATGTAGTTGATGATAATTTTTTACATTAGAAAAATTTCACATAAAAATCCAGATGGCTGGATTCTCTTAACGATCAGAAGATGTGCCAATACCAAGGCCACATTCCCGCATGACAACAATTGGCTGGGGCTGAGGGACACTGTTCTCTTGACTCAGGACATGTGCTCTCCAGGGCACCCTAGTCCCCCCACCTCCCAGGTGTCTCCCTCCCAGCCTGCTGCGTTCATGAATATGACTTCTCTGGCCTTTAGATTCTGACCCCTGGTCCCAGTCTTACCGTCCTTAGAGCCATACTGACATGCCACCTCCTTCAAAAACACCTCCCCGAATCTCCATAACCCTGTATCTCTTCCTGGTCTTACAACTGTAAGAGCGAACTTGTATTGAGCACTTACGGTGCGCCTGACATTACAACTGTTTTACAATTTGAGTCCTCACAACTGCCCTGTGATGCAGGTACTATTATCATCCCTGCTTTACAGATGAGGAAACACAAGCAGAGTTGATTATTCTATTGCCTTCCCCACCCTCTCTGTACTGCCCTGTGCCTCCAGGAAGCTGACCCTGGGGACCAATTCACTGGAGCTTTCTGGCCTCTGGCTTCTGAATTCAGCCAATGCGAGGCCCCGGCAGGAAACAGGAGGATGCGAGGAGATGGGAGTTAGGGTATTTCTTCTCCACTCCCTCACTACTTCTGTACCATGTCTCTGATTGTGGTTAATCCTCCATCTTTATAGCTTCTGCCTGGTCTCCACCCATCGTCAGCTGTGGTTCCTACGGGGATCCAATCCAAAATATCCAACATTTCCTCCCCTGGCCCTTTCTGCCCTAGGGGTGGTAACAGCTTCCCACTGTTGCCAGGGACCATCAGTCCCGGGGTACCTCAACGCCCCATAAAGTATCCCTGAACCCTGCCCATACCTCTGGAAGCTAGTTTCATTTAAACTCTCTAGAGTGCATCTGTTTCCCACCAGACCTCTGGCTGACAGAGGTTTGACACTATGCCCAAGGTCACACAGTTAGAAAATGGTGCAGCAGGATCTGAACCTAAGACATCGGGCTCCAAAGTTCTCGCTCTTTAAGCACCACCCTACACCGCCTGATGTCCTAATCTACTTCTCCTGGTCCTTCACCTGCTTCTGACCTCCTTAAGAGTCCCCTGGGTGACACTCGAGAACCAAGCACTGTGCCTGGACCAATGCAGACCTTCCAGAATCTCTCACTGAGCCCACAGAATACAGTCACTTGATTCCTCTTTATCCTCCAAAGTATTTTTGCAAGGGAGAGCCCATCCCCACATTCCTTCTCCCCCCAGATCACAGGGCTCACCTCTTTCCTGCTGGCCCCTCACACAGGCCCTTCACACAATTGTCTCCCCTCTGGACAAAGACCACGCTCCATAACATGGCTGAGAAGGCCCACAGGCCCAGGCTGTGACCTCTCTTCAGCCAACTGAACTTCAACCAGCATCTCAAATGAACCACCCTCTTCTCTACGGGGCTTTCTCACATGTGGCCGGTTGGTCCGGCAAACACTCATGGCTGTTACATGTCCTCTCCCCTTGCCTTGCTCACCACCACCCCTCCCCCCATGCACCTTTGGGCTTAAATCACAGCTCCTCTGAGACTAACCCTGGATCAGTTGGTACTTCCTGCTCTAGAGCCCCCAGAGCATCCTCTAACATTCCCTGAACATTGTCTTCATTATTCAAGAGCTACCTTCCCAAACCATGAGCCAATCAAACACGAATATCAAGGCAAAGTAAAATACTAGCAAATCAAATACAGCAACATTTTAAAGCAGCAGTCTATCATGGCAAAGAGGGACTTAATTTAGGAGTGCAAAGACAGTTGAACACTAGGAAATCTAGTTATGTAAATCATGCATACAAATCATACATTATATTAGCAAAGAACCACCAGCTCCATCAACACCCCAACAGCATTTGATAAAATTCAATAATTATTCCTGGTTTTAAAAATCCTAGCAATCCAGGAGATGAAGAAAGCTTTCTTAACTAGATAAACAATGAACATCATACTTAATAGTTATTAATCAGTTGAGGAGATTCTAACCAATGCAATAAGATAAGAAAAATAGATGAGAGGCAAAGATGAAAGTTTAGTTCCACTGAACTCCAAGTTCTACGAGGCAGGAACTATGTTCTATTCCTCATAGTTTCTACAACATCCTACCCATGCTCAAATATCTGTAGAATGAACAGCCACCCAGATTAGGTCTGATTCCTATTAAAAGTTCTCAAAGCACCCAGCACTTCTCCTTTGAGGCATAAATCACAGCTTAGGTTGTGTACTTTGTTTTTAAAAATACTTATCTTTTCCTACTAGAGTGTAAGGTCCATGAAAACCAGGACCATGCTCTACTGACAGAGCAAATGTATACCCGACCTAAAGTAAGTACTCAATTTCTATTGCACATATGCATGAATGACTTGAATAGAATGCATTTAATACATAGTTTCTAAATTATAATAAATGATTTTATCCTACTTCTCAGCCAGAAGATCTGAGGCCCAGAGAAGGGCGGGGATCCTTCAGTTGATGCCACACCACTGTGAAGCCCACCCACTACCCTGGGATCCTCTGAAAGGCGTCAGCCACACACAAACCGCAGCCCACATGGCTCAACACGTAAGGAAAGTGAAGCCCAGAGCAATTCCTCGGAGCCCTCTAAACAAACACACATCCAGGACGCACCCCGGAGGGCAGAGCCATCTGGTGAGAGCTCCTGTGTGCCGCCCTTCTGGGGCTAAGGATGACTTCAGTGGAGGGACCTGAGGCTTCCCTCGCAAAGCCCCGTGACGGGTACCCACATGGATAAAGAGCCTCCTCTGCTTTCCCGGGAAGTTATCAAAGAATTACTTATGTCTCTGGAAATGCTTGTTTGGAAAAGGTTCTCCAGCCCACCTGGGCTTGGCAGGAGCGGCAGCATCACCAGGCCTGCCCTCTGGGGAGGGATCAGGCTTTCCCTCCAGCTCCTGAAGGGACTCGGCCATTTTTCATGCACAGAGTCTGAAGCCAGCCATAAAGAAGCAGGCAGCTTCCCAGGATAAACGGAGCACGGTGACATCAAAGACTGCCTTCCAGATTAAACAACTGAGGCCTTCAGCTCTCTCTGGCGTTTCTTCCAGGATATTCTGGGCTTCTGCCTCAGTTCTCCCTCGGATGGAATGGCAGATATTTTGTTTGTGAGAGTCTGAATTTTTTCCTTCCTCTGGGAGGGGGTGGGGAAGGGAGGGGGGAGAGAGAGGGAGAGGAAGAAAAAGAATGTCTGTGAGAGACAAGAGCCACAAAAAGAACATGCGTGAGTGGAAAAGAGAGCGGTAAGTCAGGGAGGCAGCCGGAAGTGCCTGCTTTGGAATCCAACAAGCGACCTAAAAATTCCAAAGTTGTGAACCTACAGCCAGTGAGTGAGGCTGCGAGAACCCCCCGAGCAAGGAGGACTGAGGGGTCCCTGACTCCCCAGTGCCTGCAGATCTCTTCGTGGGCCCCTGCCTCTTGCCCAGAGAGCCAGGCTGCATGCCCCTTCCTCAGACACATCTGGTAAACTGAGGCAGGAGACCCTCCTCCCTCAAGCACAGGTTCACAGCAGTTCTGGGGCAGGATGGGCTCTCTCTGGGATTGGCTTGTCACTGCCTCTTGCCCCCTGGTTCTCGGGGTGCCTCTCTCGGCTGCCACATCCCACCACGGCTGGGCTTCTGACCCTCCTCCCCCGCAGGGCAGAAGGGGCTGCCCCTCCACCCAAACAGCTGGAGTAATGCCCCCAAGTCCCTGTGCATGATGCTGCATGCGAATCAGCTCTACAGAGCACGCTGGTGGCTGCCCGCCTGGCTCCGCCCCACCCACCTGTCCATGGGGGAAGGTAGCTCAGGCGTGCCAAGAGCCACTAACATGGGGGGCTTTGCAGGAAGAATGAGCACCAGAGAGAGTTCCAGACCCCACAGGCTGCAGAGCCACTTGGAGCCCACAGTCCCTTCTCAAGGGCCCAACCCAAGCACCACGCGTTGCCCATGGACACTAGCAAGCAAGGGGTCTCCCCCAGCTCTCACTGCACAAACCCATCCCCTTTTCCCACACTTTCTTCCTCACTGCCTCAGCTTCTCATGAGTGTTACTGTCTGCCAGGGTGCCTGTGGCCACACTTATTCTTTGTCTCCTTTATTAGACTGGAAGCTACAGGAGGACGGGCACCACAGCTCTGTGATTTGCCACTGTAGCCTCAACGCCCGGCACAGCTAGGGAATCCATAATTAATAACAATTCATTATTGATCCTAATTAATTAATAGCTGAGTGTCTGAAAGAAAAGGCCTAATTCCACTCTTCCCTTTATTTCCTACTTCCACCTCCACCTGGCTGGGGAAGAGAACCTGGGGGAGGAAGAGGCAGGGATGGTGACTTAATCTATCTCCATTCATTCATTCATTCATTCATTCAGCAAATATATCATGAGAGCCCACCATGTGCCCCAGGGCTGCCACAAGGAAGACGGACTCCTCAGAAAGTGGTTCTTCCATTGCTGACAGCTCAGCCTTGCTGCTTTAAGCCCTCAAAGGGACAGTCTGGCCCCTGAGCCCAGGGGCCCAAGCTTCCTGTCAGGAGGAGGAATTCACTCTGTCTGTCTATCACCCACCTTCTCTCCTCACTTCTGACACTCCCACTGGGTGAGGGGATGGAACATTCCCCGAGGCTAGGAGCTTGTGGGACATGCCGAGGATGTCTCCCGGTTTAGCTTCCCCCTGAGTTTTGTGACAGTTTGTACAAGATATGAATGTAGAGGGTCTGTTCCTGAGTTCGAGGGACACAACATACACACAGCCTGACTCGGGGAACCAGTGTCCTTCTCAAAGAAGAAAAGTTTCGAAGGGAGGATAAGGCACTCCTCGAAACCTCTACCAGAGACCCCATCACAGAGATGCATTAAAGTACCCAGAATGACACCCTTGCCCCCCTCCCGCCTTCCTGAGGGATCCAGACCTACCAGAAACCAGAAGCCCCACCTGGCACTCTGCCCAGCTCCAGCTTGCCCCAGCTCTCCTCCCCATTCCCCAGGGGTCCAGAAAGCTGCCAGGTGGGGCTATGAAGCTGGCCTGGGTGCCAGGGGCAGAGGGCACCCTCCGTGGAGAGCTCAAAGAAGCCAGTGAGTGGAGGTCCAAACGCCTCCACTAGCCTCAAAGCAAATCATCTTTTAATTCTGAAACACCAAATATTTAATTTATGCTTTACCTCAAATGTCAAGTCCACCTCCCAGCACATAGCTTTGAAACCACGTAAGGAGGCCTAACACTTTCCATATGGTGAAGACATGGGGCCTTTTAATTGTGCCAACTGGTATCATTCAAGGGTAATTCCCCTGGAATCCGGCACTCAGGCAGCAGCTGGGCCAGCCTCCAATCTCATCACCCAGCTCCACACATCCCCACGGGCTCCAACAGGGCCTGCACCCTCCCAATCTTCCCCAAACATCAAAATGCACTAGGTGCCCCCTAATCAAATTACCAAACCGCCTGGCAGCCACCTTTGATCCAGAGGCAGACTTGCCTGCACCAAAGCTCTCAGCCTGTTTCTTCAGGCGGCTCTGCCATAAAAGAACAAAAGGACCAAACTGGGGGGTGGGGGAGGGGACGGTCTTAAATCCAGTTGTACACATTCATATATGCACACGTGTGCACACGCTGCAGGAGCATACACAGACACGCAGATTCTGCTTCTCTGAGTGTTCTCCTATCAACATCTCTGCGTCCATTACGCTACTCCATCCATCTACTAAACTTGTTAATTTCACCCATTATATTTTCCAGAGCCAACATTTCCAATTGGTTTTCTTTTGTAACTGCCTGTTGCTGCTTCATGTTTCTAATATCGTTCTTTATCTCTGAGATTATTATGCTTATTTTAATTTCTAATTGTTTAGCACATTGTTGTCTGGCATACAAATTGTTCACATATCAGTCATCTTCTACAGTACTTGTACAGCTCACATTTCTCATTATTTTTCTCCTCCAAGCTCATATTCCCTTGAAGTTCAGCACGTACCCACTGAAAGGGCAGAAGTCCTAGCCTGTGTCCCTCCAAGTGAGGCTACAGAGTATGGGTGGGGGGGGAGCCTCTGGTTTCAGAATATGGGCCCCCATCTCCACCTCTCCCAGGGCCTCAGGAACCTGCCAGTACCTTTCTCCCCACGTTCTACTTTCAGTGAAGAGTTATCTGCCAGAACCCTGCCAGGGATGAGCATGTTAATACACCCATTTTGCAGATGAGCTAAGTAAGGTAGACAAAGGTAAAATGGCTTATACAAGGTGACAAGCTATTGTGGCCGAGACTGACCTCATTTAGTTTTGTATTTGGAAGGGCAGGCATGGGTTAATTGCCGGTGAGGTCACCCTCTCATATCCCAGGATCTTGCATGAAACTCAGACCCAACTTAAACATTTGCTAAGCTACTCAGGCTCCCTCAGAGAGGAAGAGGACAAGCAGGGGCCCCTCATGCTTCTGCCTGCCCCACAACCTGCCTCATCCCAAAGTACTCGGCAGTCAGCCAGGGTGCCACCTCTCAGGAATGAATAAGTGCGACCCCCTCCAGGCAAATGTTCTGGTGTGGAACTTTACCACACATGGCTTCCACTGTCCTAGAAAGTACTGCAGAATGGGAGAAAACCAGAGTCCACACCAGCCGGCTGGCAACTTTACAGGGTTATGAGGAGGATTAAAATAATGTAAGCAAAGTGCTTGACACACACAGGCGCTTAATAAATAGTAGTTATTGTTGCAGTAAAAATGCTGGTTGGATGAGCTACGAATGTGTCTCCCGCCACTTTGGTGAAAGGCCGGGTGACCAAGTGGACACAGAGGCCAACCCCAGGACGGGTCTGGGGCTGGTGAGGGGACCTCTGCCAGCCCTTGGAACTCAGCACACTTTGGAGCCCACGCCCTCCTACATCCTGATGAGATAATGGAAGAACCTGGAGCCACCCTTTCCGTGCCACTGGAAATCACAGAAATTAAACAGACCGAGGGTTGCCTACCGCTATCCTGTTCAGTATCTCAACATTTCCCAAATTTGGGGCATTCCGTTCTCATTCACAATTTTGAACAGTTGTACTTAATATTTTTCTCAGAATTGACT
This sequence comes from Physeter macrocephalus, assembly GCF_002837175.3. Classification (NCBI taxonomy): domain Eukaryota; kingdom Metazoa; phylum Chordata; class Mammalia; order Artiodactyla; family Physeteridae; genus Physeter; species Physeter macrocephalus. The sequence continues at coordinate 23,032,823 of NC_041230.1, read as the reverse complement.
TGAAACTATCTCTTTCCACTTAGCTTCCTCCTAAGCAATAATATCTGCGAATTCAAGGGTTTTATGTCCCAGTTATTTATTTTTTTCTGGTAAAAAAAAATGTAACTATTCAGATAAGAAATATTCCTCCAGGTACCACTTGAAATCACCTCACAGGCCTCCACAGTGCAGCCCCACACCCTGGGCTCACCCTGACTTCTCCCTGGGCCATCCCCCCCTCTGCAGGCTCAGGAGCGAGGCCAGCGGTGGTGGGAACCCAGGCATCCAGGTCCCAGTCACCAAGCACAACTCTCAAGGCAGCAGAGGTTCCCTCCCCTTAATATGTTGGATGGCAGGTCCCACGCTCCACCACCCAACATATGTCGTGCTGATGGCTCTGTGTCTCACATCTTCAAAAGTGCTTTGAACAAACACTAATGACCCCTCAGCATTTCTCTGAGAGAGGGGGCTGGGAAAGGAGGGGGCAAGCACCATCCCATGCTGTCCTCAGCTGGGGGAAGAAACCAGGCAACAAAATTCCGTGACTTTACCAAAGCCACAGTCTTAAGCTGGGGCCCCCTCCCTACCCTCCCTCATTTCCCCCAATGGCAACTTTTACTGGCTCACATTCCTCTTGCTGGGAACACTACTATTTAATTAAAAACGACAGACTTTTGTTTTCCTCTCCTTCCTTCCTCCTCCCTCCCATCCTCCAGGACTGGATGCCAAGGAGACCTACCAAAAACATGCGGGTAACATTTGTTATGGCTTTGAAGATAAAAGTCAATTGAAGTAAGCCCTCGCTGTATTTCAAGTTTCCCCTAAAGCATGGAGCAAGCTGCCTGGCAGTTTAGGAAAGAAAAAAAAAGCGGGGGGGACTGCAAATAAATGTCATTCTGCAGGAATACTTTGTAAAAATAAACAGGCTGAAAAAACCCAAAACTTGATTAATGGAAATCCACTCAGTTGGCCTCTGTCTTCAGCTGCAAATGCATTTGTTCATATGGCTAAATCGGATCATTTTCATTGGGCTTTAAATAAATAAGGAGATCAAAAACTAGAAATGGTGGGGAAAGAAAGGGAAGTTTGTAGTTCTGTTTTTAAAGGGCCCCATCTGCAGTGCCCCCACCCACCAAGTTTTGGCCTTTCCCAGCAGACAGCAGCTCCAATTCTAACCCAGCCAACAGATGAAGAGAAATGGAGAAGAGAAGGCCCCCTGCTCAGCAGTGGCAGTGGAGGAGGAGATGGGAGCTTCTTCCAGATGCAGGGGTTATTTCATACGTGCACAAGAGTCAACTTTATCCACAGGCTCACCTCCTCCAACTGGCTGCATCCAGTCCAGGTCCCACCACCAAATACACACACACACACACACACACACACACACACACACACACACACACACACACACATCTGAAAAGTCCACTGGCCCCTCCCCAGCCCATGGACAAGACCAAAGAACTAACCAGACCTGAGACTCAGTCTGTTCTCCTCTAAGTTAAAAAAAAAAAAAAATTAAATGTCACATCAAAAAGTTGATTCATCCTTTGATCCTTGGCTTGCTCGAGTTCCACGCAGACCATCTGAAAGCCCTGTGCAGAGTTCTGGAGCCCATAGGACATCTGTGAACACCAGTGCCAGGCCAGGAGCTGAGGCTGGACTCACTCACTCCCCTGTCACATCTACTGCTCCCCTAGGAACAACTCCAACCTCAGGGACCTACTGGGGGAAGGCTAGGGGTAGGCCCAGGCTACAGCAGAATGAGGCCCTCTCTCTCCTTGTGGGCCAAGCCAAGGGGTCTCCCAGATCTCAGTACCCCCTCTCCAAGTTCTGCCCACCACCAGTCACAGCCGGCTCTACCGGGGCTGCAGGGCAGATGGTACTGATGAATGTCACACACTTGGAACACATTCGGAAGCCGGCACAGTCCTGCCTTCCACCCAGACACCCCCAGATGCCTTCCCTCTTCCCTAGCCCCAACTCCAAATCCACCTTTGAATGCTGGCCACAGAAACAAGGTAGAAGTCAGGAGCAGGCCCCCAGATCCCCCCAGCGCAGACAAGCTTCCTCATCAACTGGACCTGCACCACCACATCACCTAGGACATTTCCCCCCGGGCAGCCCTCTGCCCCCAACTGAACAGGAGACTGCCACCTGTGTCACCAATAAGGTTCCCCAAGGCAGGGGGTGTAACAGGGTCATATTGGTGGGGCAGGGGCAGCTGAGAAGGGATTTCTGGACTTAGAAGTTGTGCCGAGAGGGTGCTAAAAGTTGGGGGGCGGGGGGAAGGTATGGAGACGCATCTCTGAGGTTGAAAGGGACGTAGGTGGGGATCGTACCCGCGTTCCTCTGCCAACGGTGCCAGCCGCCCGCAGCTGTCGGGATCCGGAGCTGCCACCCGGGCAGCGCTGCCTCCCGATCCACTCCTCAATGCCTTTCCGAGCCCAGGCGGCGCTCGCAGCGAAGCTGTCACCTGAGGCGGGGACGACACGAAGCCCCTGAGTCTGGCCCCTAGACTGAAAGTTACCCGAGAGAGGAGAGAAAGAGTGGGCGAGGCAGAGGCAGCAGGGACCCGGAGGGTGTTGGGAGCCGCGCACAATCCGAGAGAAGGACGCAGGTAATCAGGAGAAGGGAGTTCAGCGAAGCCCCAAGAGCAGGGATCCAGAGCGGAGCCAAGGGGGAAGCAGGACCCCAGGAAGACGCGTCTGGGGATCAGAAGAGCGAGCGCCAGAGGCCAGGACTGAGGAGGGGAGGGATGAACACGGGGTGAGGGGAAGAGGGGAACTGAGCGGCAGGAGAGGGGGCGCAGGAGCCAAGATCTCGGGAGAGGGGGCTGAGGGCCAGAAAGAGAGGGCGCAGGCTCTTGGAGAAGGGGCTTAGGAGCCTGAAAAGGGGGTGCAGTGAATGCGGGGTCGGGGTACCGCAATAGGAGGGGTTGAGAGTCAGAAGAGAGAGCACAGGATAGCGGGGAGGGGGTAGGATGGACAGAGGAGGGGACACAAAGTCTGCTCCAAGGAGAGGGTTTGTGGGACTGGTGACTGGAGTAGCGGGTGGGGGTGGCCCTGGTAATAAGATCCGCGGGCTAGGCCATTCCGCCGCCGTCCGCGGTGCTTCCCAGTCTATCCCCCCCGGTCCGTGCCCCGCGCGCCCCTACCTTCCGGGCTCTCCCTGCGCTTGCACACGGCGGCTGCAGGCACATCGCGCGCGGCGGCGGCGGGAGCCGGAAAGAAAGGAGAGGCAGAGAGTTAGCAATCGCGGGGGCGAGGGCGGCGGGGACCAGGGGGCCGGCACGCGGGCGGGGACACTGACCCGGCTTGGAGTGAAGTTTCCCCATGCTGGGGGCGCTGCGGGAGGGGGCGTCCCTAAGCCATGCGCCCGGCCCGCGGGCCCTGCGGCTCGCCGCGCCGCGCCTCGCTCTCCTCCTCCTCCTGGAGCAGCCCCGAAGCCGAGCGGATCCTGAAGGGTCGCCGCGACACGATCCTGCCGCCGTCGCCGCGGCCGGACTGACGCCCGAGCGCGCCGAACCCCCAGCCCGCCGCCGCAGCCTGCGCCTCCCCGCGCGCCCATTGGCCGTGCGCGGCGCATCAAAGGCGAGGCGGGCCGCGGAGGGAGAAGGCTGGGGGCGGGGCCTGCGGGCTGGGGGCGGGGCGAGGAGAGGCGCTGCAGGGCTGGACACAGCGCCCCCCTCCAGGCTGCGGTCTCTGACCCGGGCCGGGGCCTGGGGACCCGGGACTGGGGACCGGGGGTGGGGGGGTGATGGGAGGCGGAGGAGCTCTGGCCAGGAGGAGTATTGGAACAGACACCCTCTTGGGTCCTGCCCGCTCTACAATAACCGCTCCTCTGGCTCACGGGGCTGTGCGTTCCGTCCGCTCTATTTTTCCTGGCAGCGGACATGAGGACTCAGGGGCTCCACTTTACAGGTGATGAAACTGAGGTCGGAGAAGAGACGCTGCTTGGAGCGCCCGCAGCGCAAGTTGCCCCTTCCGTTGCACGATCGGACTTTTGCAGAAAGTGTTCGCTTATTACCCGCCCCGTGCCCGCCCACCTTCTCCTCCGACTCTCTACGTTTTGACTTGGCGGTGCAGGAGAAGCCCCCACTGCGCCTCCGGCCAGCTGTGGACCCAGCCAACTCCCGGCGGCTACAAGTGTCCGAAAGCCACGAGTTGCCAGCCAATCGCTGTCCCCGCATCCCGGGGCCCGTGGGTGCCCGCCGGGGGTCGGGGCGCGCTGCCAGCTGTGCAGCCCGGAAGGGGGTAACCGCTGGGTCTTTGATCTTCCTTGGTTTCCGCTCCCCGCTGCAGTTCGCCAGACCAAGGGCTTGTTTGTTTTGTCTGGGGAGGTCTCTGCGGAGGGGAGGGCGACATCAAGGGGTTCCACTCCATCTTTGTGGTTCTCAGAGAGAAAGCCTGCTCTTCTAGGGACGCTGTGGGCCTGTTAAGTTCGTCCTGGTACTCGGTAGCCTAGGCGTGGGAAAAGAAAACTCTGTGCTAGGACTGAATTCTCTGTGTGAGCCTCAGTTTTATGGTCTGTAAAATGGAGGCTCTATTCTGCCCTTCTTGACAACTCCTTAGAGGGGCACTGCCGAAAAGGAAGATAATGTGAGCAACATATGTAATTTCCAAATTTCCTAGTAGCCACATTTTTTTTAAAAAGTAAAAAAGAAACATTAAACTTATTTTAATATATTTTCTTTAACTTGATATATCAAAAACGCTTTCATTTCAACTTATAATGAGATATTGTACATTCTTTGTTTTGCACTGTTTAAAATCTGGTGTGTATTTTACATTTAGAGCACATCTCAACACAGACGAGCCACATTGCAAGTGACCAATAGCCATGGGTGATTGGTGGCTACTGTATTGGACATCATAACTCTGGAGCATCTACGTGTCTCAAAAGGATATTGGGGACTGCGTGGCCCTCCAGTGTCATAAATCCCTTCACCCAACAGTGTCTTACTTCCATTCTCCAAACTTGCTTTCTACACACCCATTTGTGTGGAAATGAAGGCTAATCTTATAAGCAGGTACATTAACGCTCATAGCAGGCTGGTTTCATTTGAGGAGTGCTGAGACCCCCCAAAACATTATTATTGTCCATTTTATATTGCAGTTCTCTATTCAGTACCTACTGTGTGTCAGCCATTGTCCTAAGTCATGTATAACTCTTAACAACCGCTGTTTGATGCAGGCTCGTACTTATTCTACAAAGGAGGGAACTACTAGGCTCAGAGAGGTGAAGTCACGTGCCCAAGGTCACACAGCTAGGCAATGACCTGGTCAGGAACTGAACCCAAGCCTCTTGATTCCACTGCCCATGTTGTTTTTACTACACCAGGCTGTCCCAACACTGTCCAAACTTAACATTCTACCATTAGAGAGAGACTCACCCATCTGCAAACAAATACTGATTCAGTGCCAGCTGTGTGCCAAGCACTGTTTTAGGCACTTAAGATATATCAGTGAACAAAACAAACAATCCCCAGTCTCATGGATCTTTCACTCTACTGGGAGGAAGACAGAGAAGAAACAATAAACAGAATTAAACAAACAACAGTATGGTAAGTTAGAAGGCATCACCAGCTATAGCAGTGGGTTCTCAACTGTGGGCAGTTTTGCACTTTGGGGGACATTTGACAATGTCTGAAGGCATCTAGCATCTAGGCATCTAGCAAGTAGAGGCTAGGGTTGCTGCTAAACATACTACAATGCACAGGACAGCCACCCAAAACAAAGAGTGATCCAGCCCCAAGTGTCAATAGTGCCAAAGTGAGAACCCCTGAGCTGCAGGAAAATGGAAAAGCAGAGCAGGATGCTATCGGGATCAGAAGTAGGAGGGAGGTGGGGGGCTCTGTGTGTCTGAGTTCCAGTAGGAGCTTTCCTGCAGACCCCTCCAAAGGAAATGGAATTCGGTTGGGGGGGTGCTCTCTGTCTCTCTCACCCCCGCCCCCCACCAGCGCCAGGGTGCATCTAAATCAAAGCAAAACTCTGAGCGGTCTTTCTCACAGTGCTCAGAAAGTTGGTTACTTCCTTAAACCGGTCATGGCTTTCTTCTTGCATGAGAAAAAAGTATCCCCTCTTCCCCTTGGGAATTTCTTTTTACAGTTCAAAAAGAGATAAAAGCAAGAACTAAAACTCTGCAGTTACCATTTTAAGTCTTGGGGGAAGTAAATCCCAAACGTCCAGCCCAGACGCAAAGGCCCCCCTCCACCTTCAGCCTGGCCCTTCCCAGCCCAGCAGGCGCCTGGGACTTCGCTGCTATTGGAATCGTGACACGCCCACCCCCACCAACCTGGCCCTGGGGGGAGACACAGGAGAGGTGGGCCTGGTGGTAAAACCTCAGCCTGTCCAGGGCTCTGAGGAGGGGCTCCCCAGGGGCCACCAGCCCACTGTCCACCTGGGGTGGCTATTCGGCCTTTGCCGGTTTCCTGCCGCACAACTCACTGTCTTTTTGTGTGTTTTAATAATTTATCTGGCCCACTTCTTGGGCTGTATACTTACAGTGACACATCTTTTTCTTTGAAGATTTCCCATCCTGTAGGGGAGGAGAATGGGGAAGGAAGGCAAGGAAGAGATAAGAGAGAGATTATAACAGAAACGGGTTTCATGGGGCTTGAGGTTTAGCAAGGCTGGTTTAGGTGAAATCTGTTAGACGTGGAGTTGGGAAGTTTAAAAAAAAAAAAAAAGATCACCCTGGTGGCTACCCCACGCTTGTCCCCAAGATAAACCATCTGCTCTGGCCCCCTTCAAATGCCACTTCCTAGAGGAAGCCCTCCTTGACCTTCCCGTCTGAAGAAGTCTGACCACTCTGAAAGAGCCAAGGTCCCCTCCCCTCTCTCTCCACTTGGCACTCCTTATTTTTTAAGGATGGAGCTAAATTTCCCTCCTAGAGTTTGGGGTCCTTGAGGTGGGGTCTTGTCTGACTCACATCTCTAGATGCAGTACCCAGCATTGCCCATAGGAGGTGCTCTATAGGAAACGAGAGGAACCGGCCCAGTCCCATCTCTAGCCTGTGACGCGTTGTGATCAGTAAGAGGGTGGGAGGGCTTCCAAGAATATGATCTGGGGTATCCTGAAGAAATAATGAATGCCCAAATTTTGCTGGTTCCCCTTAGGTCCCGGGCGTTGCTCCATTCCACAGGTCCCTGGTGAGTTCTGGCATTGCTAAGTGCCAAACCTGGTTTGGGTGAGAAGAGGAGAGTTAAACTATCCTGCATGAAAAAGTCACGGGAACGTTCAAGATGGCAGCCAGGAAAGGGAAGGAAAGAGTGGCAAGGGAAAGAGTACGAGAAAAGAGTGACGAATATAAGTGCCTAAGAAGAGACAACCCAGTGAGGGAGGGGCAGCCAATTCATTTCCAGGACAGTGAAGTCTCAAAGGTGATTGGCAGTTGTCACTTGCTCTGCTTTGTTCTGTTATCGCCCTTCATCCCTCCAAATCTTGGCAAAATCCTAACCACGTCTTTGGGGTAGTGGCAGAGGACAGAATGAAGGAACCAGGAAGACAGCCCAACATAGATCCTTCGTGGGGCAACAGGTCACAGACAGTCTTCGAGTGGAGATGTTGATCAGGAGGAAAAGATGGGAGCAAGAGGCAGTCGGGAGGAACGCCAGCCCCAGCATCAGTCCTTGGAGATGAGGTGGGGGGAGGCTGGGCTTCCCCCAGGACAAGGGGTAGGGTCCTCAAGCCACTCTGTTCAGGCGTTAGAGGAAAGACCCCAAAGACAGCTACTTGAGCCTAAGTGAATTGAATTTTTGTGCCACCGACACGTCCCAGGTCAAGGGTGTCTCAGCAAGTGCAGAATGCAGGCTTCCCAGGTGACCTCTGAGGAGGGAGACAGCCAGCCCGGCCTTATCCTGCCCCTGCTCTCCTCCAGTCCCTGCCTCTCTGCACCTCTCCAGGCTCCTCTGAGAAGCCCTTCCAGTCACAGCACCACTCTGTCTACTTCCCAACTTCTTTCACAAAAGGGAGAAAGAAACTCCCATCTTTTTAAGGCTTTGTTTTTCAGTTACCATCTGGGCCTAATCACCCGGATGCACACAGTCTGCACATCCACAAAATAGAAGGAAGCGTCCAGCACTATTCACTGTTTGCTGAAACGGGTTCCAGTGAACACCAGAATTGTGAGATGCTCTTATTGTGTGAAAGAAAGGGCTCCGTAGGAAACTTCGGGCAGCCCTGGCCTAGCAAAGGGAGACAGGTTCTTTTTCTGCAGGACTTGTCAGAACCTTCAGTGAGTAGCGAAGCTCTGTGATTCTCCAAGAGGAGGGCATCCTAAGGAGTGTTTTTCAAACTCACTGGACCGGGGAATCCTTTATAAGAGGTGCAAATGAAAAGAGATGTTCATGGAACGTGCTTTGGAAAATGCTGGACTAGGTGGCTTCTAAGTTTCCTTCTAATCTGAAATTCTAAGTACTGAATCCAGGGACCTAGCCTAGGAGGGTGACAGGAAGGAAAGTTCACTGGGGACAAAGCCAGTGTGGGGAGGCTCCCTGAAGGAGTATACCCACGGGTTGGTGATGTGCATTTAACATGTCTCAGAACGCGTACATCCACCTCCAGGCCTCTGAGCAATCAGACACCTCCCACGCATGAGGCTCCATGTGGGGCTTCTTAAGGCCAAAGCTCAAGGCAAGAAGGAAAAGCATCACTGTTAGAAAGCTCATGGTCAGTTTGCCTGCCTCACCTGCTTTCCCTTCAAGCTTAGCCTCCCCTCCCCCCTCCTCCTCCTCGGTCCCCACCACCACCACCTTCTCCCTCCATCCCACAGAGCACAGCTTCAGGGTGGCCCTGCTGCCATGTTGGTACCACATGACCTCTTCATTCCCTGGCCACAGCTGATTGGATGCCTGACCCATGAGCCTGACCAATCAGGATCTATTTGCAGAATTTGAAGAGCAAGGCCCAGGGCCTGGGGTCTGTTTGCTGGTGGTCTCTGAAGCTGAAGGGCTCCATAATCCCAGAGGCTGGAGCAGCTGCTTGGGAGTCCACGTGGGCTGATGAACAAGCAGAAAGAAGCAGGCGTAGGAGCAGTCAGAGACAGGCAGAGACAGTAAACCAGGTGGAGAGAGATGCACAGACAGACAGACACACAGACTGTCTTGGTCCCTGATACTACCTGTTCCCAGCTCCTAGCCTTGTTAGTTCTGCCTGTATATTCTCTTCTGATCTTGGGTCCCTGAGGGACCCTTGGTCCCTCTGTTTTAGGCTGGGGTCAAAGAACCAAGATGAAGGTTCCCTGGAATTTAATATGCATATGAATCCCCTGGGATCGTGTTAAAATGCAGTCTGGGGTGGGACCTGAGAATCTGCATTTCTAACAACCTCCCAGATTAGACTGATGCTCCTGGTCTGTAGACTGCATTCGAGGCTCTAGAAAGTGAAGGCTTCTCAGCAGCTACTAGGGTTATAGAACTTGCTTCTTCATTGAGTAAGTAGCAGTACTGGGCAGGAGAAGGAAAGACAGATGTCAGGGAGGAGGGACCTGAGAAACAAAGGTGTTCTCTTTTATTAATTAAGTCATTCAACAAAGATTTGTTGAGGGCCTAATTTTTACTAGGCTCTTATGTTAACAAAACAGACAAAAATAAGTTAGTGAAATATACGGTGTGTCTATGGGAAAAATCACGTAAGAAAGAGGGAGATGAAACACCAGGGGAGGGGTTGCAATTTTAGGTAGAGGGGTCAGAGGGTAGCCTCCGAGCAAAACTGTGAAAATGAGGAAAGGAACCATAAGGACGCCAGGGGAAAGCAGGTCCAGGCAGGGGGAGCAGCAAGTGCAAAGGTCCTGAGGTGGGGACATGCCAGGAATATTTTGGGAACAAGGAGGCCAGGGGCTCTGAAGCAGAGAAAGTGGTGGGGAGGGGAAGATGAGGTTGGGAGGTGACAAGCGTAGATCATAAGAACCCTGTGGGCCTTGGCAAGGGCTTCAGCTTTACTGGAGGGAGATAGGCGCCATTAGAGGATTGTGACCGCGAGTGAAGGGGCTGCTGGGTTGAGAGCAGAGTGTGGATGCGGGGCTGGTGGCAGGAGACCAGGCAGAAGCAAGGAGACCAGCCAAGAGGAGATGGCAGCAGCCCTGGCAAGACATGATGGTGGCTTAGACCAGGGTGATGGCAGTGGAGGAGGTGAGAGGTCGGAGGCTGAATGCATTTGGAAGTTAGTGGCGACAAGTAGCTAATACACTGGCATGGGGTGGGAGAGAAAGAGCAGAATTAAGGAAGTTGCCAAAATCATTGGCCTGAGCCACTGGGAGAAAGAAGCTGCCATTAACTGAGATGATGAAGCCTGCGCGGGGAGCTGTCTGCAGAGCAGGGAAGCTCAGGGCTCAGTTGGAACACTTATTTTGAGAAGCCTTTTGGGTATCCGAGCAGCCAGGTCAAGTAGGCAGTTGGATCCATGCGCCTGGAGTTCAGAAGCTACTGGCCGGAGAGCTACACCTGGGTGTCCTATACCTCGAGAGGGAATTTAAAGCCTGACATTGGATGAGATCCAGTGAGGAGAATGAGTGCAGACAGAGAACAGAAGAGGGCCAAGGATAGAGCAAATTTAGGGACTGGCAAGTATCTGCCCATCTCCTCGGAATCTCAGTGGCTCCGCGACTTCTTGACCCCCATCCAGTTTACATGGGCTGCCCTCCTAGAGAACCCCCTTCTCAGTAAATCCTTCTCACACCTGCTCACCCCACCCCTGAAGCCCTAACCCATCCCCCCCACCCTACCCCCACCCCCCCGCTCCCCAGAGCAGGCAGGATTCCTGGCTCAGCATCTCAAGTCTCAAAGCAGTTCTTTGTTCAAACCAGCCCTAGAGATAAACGAGACAATGTGCGTGAAGCGCTCCGGGCGTCCAGCTCGGACCGGTGGATGCCAGCTGTCTCTGATGAGGTGCTTAGAGCAGAGCACCCTGCCCTCCCCAAGTTAGCCATGCCTACGACTGCCTCACGCCACCGCGGGCCTGGCCCACAGTAGGGGCTTTAGAAATGTTCGCCGTAGGCAGGAATGACTGAGCAAGCGAGCAAACGGGCCCATCTGACCAGGGGTGACCCTGTCTCCCACGGCATCTCCCAGAGTTCTCCAAAAACCCCTCCCACGTCACTTTTGTTTCTTCTGACTCGGTGCCCAAGAGAAGGTCGCTGCCTCCCTATTGCTCCAAGCAGCTTTTACCCGGATCACACCAACCCCCAGCCAAGGCAGGAAGGCAGACGGAGGTGCTCAGACACCCCGCCACCATCATCCCATCTCTCTGAAACCACTGGGATGAGTGTTTTCTTCTCCACAGAACGGAGAATTCTCCATTTGCATCTTCCAACAGAGAGCTGGGGTACATCCTCCACCTGGCGCCTCTTTTAACATCATTGTCTGCAGACTTCTCTGGGTGACAAGTATCTTTGTACTGAGCCCCCCTCCTCAGCCCCTCCCTCTCTCCCTGGGTTCTGATTCTTTCTCACAGGCTTCCGTCTGCACAAAGGGACCATTGAGAGGCAGGCCATGGGACGCCGCCTTTGATCTAGGGTTCTAATAACGTGTGTATGTTTGTGTCCCAAAACAATGCAGCAGCCTCGCTGGATGGATGGAGCGGGGTGGTGGGGGGGGGGGAGCAGAGAAAGTCATCAGGATGGTTACAGTGGAGGCTTGGCTCTGAGCATCAGCACATTGGCTGGCACATTTGGAGAGAACCTCTGCTGAGTCTGTCTGGTGAGGTACACTTGTTACACGGACTAAAGCCCTGGCACAGCCATGATTTCCCAAACCCAGACCTGAGAGGTCACCGGAACTGCCCAGGAGCTCCACAGAGCTAGCGGCCATGGGTTCACCAGGGGAAGGTCAGGAAACACGAAGGAGGGGTTTGGACAGGTAGAGCTGGTGGCATCTGCCTAGTCTAAAGGGACAGCTGCAGCTCAATGCCATCCCAGGGCCCATAGTTGCTGGATCTTTTGATTTTTCAGGAGTAGCTGCAAATCCAGGTTTCTAAATGAGATCTCCAAATTTTAAAATATTGGCAGCTAACTTAAAAATGTTTAAGTCATAGTGTAGGCCAAATGAAACGCGTTCCTCCTAAGATCCAGCCCCTGGGCACCAGTTTCACCCTCTGCTTAGGTAAATTCATCCAGAGAAAATGTGCATTGGAGACAGGCAAGGTGGGGGGAAGGCAATAATTCAGACCAGGCCCAGGCTCTCTCCAAAAGGGGAAAAGAGGGGAGATGATGGCAGAGTGGTGCCTCCTGCCCCAGTGTCCCCTAAACACTCTCTCTGCCATCAGCATTATTCCTCCAATCTCTCGTCAAATGGGTACCAAGTCCCTCCAATGTGCCAGGACTGGGCTGGGTGCAGGATACAGGAACGAATCAGAAAGGACTCTTATAAGTCCAGGCAAGCAGACAGAAGTATGGCAAGCCAGGCCGTGCTGAGGGTTCACTATTGCCAGGCTCTGTGTGAAGCGTTGTATGTATTTTGTTACCTCACAGAATCCTTACAACTCCCTGGGGAGGAGGGACCTATGATTACCATCCCTGCTTTATAGATGAGGAAATGAGCTCAAGAAGAATAACAGAACTTCTCAACAAAGTGACAGAGACTAGGTTCCCCACTGCCTGCCAGCTGAGCCCTTGCCTGTGGCCACTACTATACACTGACCTGCAAGATGGATCACCCAGGTTTATGCCACATAACTCTTGGTGTTGTGCAGTGTGTAACCTGTGCAACTGTACATGCCAACCCTGTGGTAGAACAGACAAATTACAACAAATTAAGTGTTCATCAAAGTATATATAAAGCCCAAGAATGCTGAGGCTGGGGCCTCCCCTGAGAACCTCTTCCCAGCACAAATCTTGCTCCTGGAGAAGAAAAAATTTCCTCCTTTGCCCAGACTTTCCACCTTCCACGGGTACCTGAAAGAAGCAAAGCAGAACATTAGCACTTCCTGGCTCCAATATTTGCCCTCAGTTTTCTCATCTATAAATGGAGATTATAGCTAGGAAGTAATTCTAACATCCCTGAAACAACTGGAGAGGGATTCTGGACTAAACAAGGTAGCTCTGCCTTCTTCACCTGCCAGGTGGGTAACCTTGACCTGCTACTTACCCTACTTCCTCCACCTATAAAATGGCAGACAGCACCTGGCTCAGGGTGGGCTCTCGGTAAGCATCAGCCATCGTTAATGTTGCCTAACTGTTGTCATCATCATCATCATCTCTGTAACCTTCCACCACTGGGACCATGCTCCGGAGGGTCCATGCCCCCTCCTGCATAAAAGCATCCCATGGTTCCCACTCTCATCAGGCATCAGACCAACTCTTTCCAAGAACTCACTGGGCTGCACAGCACAGCAGACCTTTCACGTTTGCAACATAGGAGTAACGTGACGGAGCTCCCAGACAGGGTGAAGTGGGATTGGGCCCGCCGTGTCAGCTGCCCTCCATCCTGGGGTGCTCTTCCCCTGAGCAGGGGGGCTGGGGCAAGGGCTGAGGCTCCTCCATCCATTGCCTTGGATTTCTCCAGGGAGGACGGTGGGGAGGAGGGCTGGTCAAAACCCATTATCCCAGGTTGGCAGTTCAGGCCACTGGCCTCAGAAAGAAAAGGAGAGAGGAAGGAAAGCCTGAAAATTGGGCCCAGAAACCCCTCACCCTCTGCTCCCTGCTCCTCCCCTAAACCCTTAACCTCCCTCTTTGTAGGAGGATGCTCTCCAGGGCCCAAATGGTTCAGGGAACATGCAGAGGACTAGTAAACTTTTAAAAAGCCCCTCGGCCTAAATAAAATCCTGGAGAATGGGAGGTAAACAACAATAAAATATCTTGAAAGAGATTTGAACAGAGGAGATCTGTAGTCCTCAAACCCAGTGCCCCCTTTATACAAGTCAACATTTTAATGCACATGTAATATTCTGAATATCTCTAACTTCAGATGAAAATCATTCAGATTTCAAAAAATTTTAAATGCCAAGAAAAATGATAGCTTTTCTGTTCTTAAAAATTAGCAATATAGGGCTTCCCTGGTGGCGCAGTGGTTGAGAGTCCACCAGCCAATGCAGGGGATACGGGTTTGTGCCCCAGTCTGGGAAGATCCCACATGCTGCGGAGCGGCTGGGCCCGTGAGCCATGGCCGCTGAGCCTGCGCGTCTGGAGCCTGTGCTCCGCAATGGGAGAGGCCACAACAGTGAGAAGCCTGCGTACCGCAAAAAATTAATTAATTAATTAATTAAAAAAATTTTAAAAAACAATTAGCAATATGTGCCGGCTTGTCAGAAGCAAGTGTTGGGATGCCCACTCTCCCTCTCATCTTCCAAGGCCTCCTTGAGCTCCAGCCTCTGGCCAGCTCCTCAGACACCCAGGTGGCCTCCTGACTCTGTCCTCTCACTGCTGCTGCACTCACTGCTCTCCCCACTCCAGCCACCTGCTCATCCTTCAGCCCCAGCCTGGATGTCACCTCTTCCTCTATAAACCAGCAGTCCTTCTCCTGTCTTAGTCCCCAGCTGGAGCCCTGGGGAGTTCGTTCCTTCAACCCAAGTGGCTTAATAACACACTTACTCATCCCCAACTCTCACAGCCCCCAGATGGAATTCTGGGGCCAGCTGTTAACACACTAATCAGAAAGGAAGTGCTGAGGCTGGGGCTCGCAGGATGAGCAAAATGGGGATCCACCCCACGTTTAAGTGGCTACCCTCTGAAGATCAGTCCCAAACAAACCCCTGGCCAGAGGACCAACTCCATGTAGCCTGTGGAACCCGTGTGGTGACAGACTGTCTGCACTGACCACCCCATCCACCATACACTGGATGCTAAGTTCAACGTGATCCACTGAGGGGCTGCCATCAGGCTGCCTACACCCAGTGCAGGACAGGCACCATGCTGGGTGCTCTAGGCAGTGCTGAGACAAACCCAACCTTGGGAGATGAGCACACAATAGCATTATGTTATTGGAGGTGAATGTTAATGGAGGTGTTAATGGAGGTGAATCATGAGCTAAGGTATGGGAAGGCTTAGCACAGAGCCTGGCAAATAGCAGACATGCGGTAAAAGGGATCTCATTATTATTATTATAAGAACACCAAAAAATAATGTTTTCTTTAGGACTTTTTGGTTGTAAGTGACAGGGACAGAAACCCACTAAAACTAATCCAAGCAAAAAGGAACTTTATGGGCTCATATAACCCAGTTTCTGGGAGGACAGATCATGGGCAGCTTCAATTTATAACCTGACAACCTTGGGTTGAGAGTAAAAAAAGAATTATTATCCCCCCCGGCTCAGATGAGAAAAATCCTGGGGAAGGACTCTGATTGGTCTAGCTTGGGACATGTACACATTCCTGGACCAATCACTAGAGGAGTTTGGTGGGTCCAACTTGCATCTGATGGCCAACTTCTTGGCCAGATGGAATTGATTGGCAGCCCCATCTCAATGACAATAGTGGATGAGAAGGGGCAAGTCCCCTAAAGGAAGGGGGAAAAGGGGACATTATCTTACCTGAGGAAGTCAGAATGTCCTCAGAACTCCACCCTTCCAATACATAAACTCAGGGCCTGTCAAAGCGGTATTATCCTCACTTTATGGATGGGGAAGGTGAGTCTCAAATCTATGAAATAACTTGCCCAAGGTCACATGATCTGTAAGTGGTGGCCCGGGGACTCAGTCTAGGAACGTCTGCCTCCATAGTCTTCCTCACATCTAATCCTTTTCTTCCTTCAGAAAGAAGAGAAAGATTGACCACGCACAGGCACTCACATTTCCCCAACTTAGTTGGCTGCCTGCCTGGGCTAGTCCAACCGCGTCCAGAACCAAGCTCACTCTTTGGAAATGTTTTCAAACAGGTGAACTCGACCTCTTGAAATTGACCCCTGGGAAAGCAAGAGGGAAGACAGTAGAGACACAGGAATGAGAGACCAAGCAAATTGAAGAGCAGGTTAGCAGCTGCCCTTGACCTTGAAACAGGTGACTTGGAGACCAGAATCCTCAGGTCTAAAGGAAAGCTGGTTTGGTGAGGGAACCAGAGGGGAAAAAAATACTTTAGTGAAAGAAGGATAGAAAAATATATATCATACCTGATCCAGGGCTGCCCTCCGAGGCCTGGTCTTGAAAGAGGATTTTTGGATTCTCTCCTGTTGGGTAGAACCATGAACCCTCCCTCTCCAGATGATCATGGGCCTCCAAAGATGGAGGAAAATGATGAAGTGGTTGTTGCCATCAAGACTGATCACCTGGGTCAACTGACACCACTGGGAGGAAGCCAGGTGCCACCCCTGAGGGCAAATAATTCAGTCTCTGAGGATATAGGCAAGAAATTTACTTTTCAGAATAATCAGAGGCCAGTCTCTGTCCCTCTTCCTGACCTGTTCACACTACATCTTAGTCTGGTTTCTGCAACCCTCTTCTCCCAGGAGCATCCAGTATGTTTGCTTTCCTACGTTTTTGCTATCCAAACTTACCTCTCCTGTGGCCTCTTCCTTTACTGCTCTACGAGGAGCCCGGCTAATCTATTGGATGCCGCTGGAATGACTGTAGTTGTCCTGGGTAAAACTGCCAATCGCCTTTCCTTCCCAGGGGACACACTTAATACATGACAGAAGGATTGTTCCCTAGGCTGGCCCTAGGGTTTGAAGTGGCCACCCCAATAAATCCTCATTGTCAGCATTTCTGGGCATCCCAAGTCTTCCTTCCATGACCAATGAGGTGCTAGCTCCTGTCCATTCTTTTGAAATCTCCCTTAGATCTGCATCCCTTCCCTCCACACTGCCACTGTCCGGGTGTGACTGATTAAAGATGGCCACACATGATTTGTCACTCTCCCCATGGAGCAGAGGTGTTTATTTTCCTCCTTGAGTCTGGGCTGGCCCTGTGACTGTTGAACCAATGGAGTGTGGGAGAAGTGAGCCTTGCAAGTGCTGGGCCTAGACTTTAAGAGGACAGGCAGCTTTTGTTTTCTCCCACTTGGAATGCTCACTTCTGGAACATGACTTCTCAGAACCCATTTGCAATGCTGGAAGCCCAAGCCATATGGAGAGGTCACGTATCCCTGCAAATCAGCAGCGCCAGCTCAGCTTTGAGCGGACAGCCAGCAACAACTGCCAGCCATGGGAGTGCGCCATCTTGGACGTCTAGCGTGAAAGAGTCCCCAGATGACAGCAGTCCCAGTCGACATCACATAAGCAGAAAAAATACCCCACTGAGCCCATTCAACCCTCAAAATCACAAGAGATAATAAAATGGTTGTTTTAAGTCACTGAGTTTTCTGGTGGTTTGTTTCACAGCAATAAGTACCTGAACACCAGGATCAAGCTTTCACCTTTCCTGTTGGAATTATTTGCTAACTAACTGATCTCCCAGCCTCCACACCCATCTATTTCCCAAGGCTATTTTCCAGACCCAGGACCCAGGGTGTCATTTTTCTGCTCAGAAGCCTTCAACGGCTTCTCACTGGCCATAACAATAATACTTAGCCCTTGGGGGTGCACGTCCGAATTACCAGGGCATCTTTATCAAAATACAGATATTTCATTCAAAGGCTTGTAATCAGGGTATCAGATGGTGAAAAAACACGCCTGGTGTGGTAGATTAAATTATTTGCCAATGATTCGTCCTTGCCTACCTGTACCATGAGTCCCAGTGAGCAGAGAGAATGCTCCCACACCAGTGGACTTGGCCATGTTTTTTATTTTGCCCAATTGAATATGCACAGAAGCAACACTGTGCCAGTTCCAAGACAAGGTCTTGAGAGGCACTGCATATTTCCACTCCTCCCTCTTGCACTCCTGCCATTCCCCATGAAAGAGTATGTCCCAGAGAGCTGCTACCCTTTCAGCCTGGATCCCCAAATGAGAGACATACAGAACAGACCTGAATCCAACCCCCAGTGTGGACTCAATCTCAGTGAATTCTAGTCAAGTTCATCAGAGTCACCCCAGCTGATTTGCAGACCTGTAGTGAGAAAAATAAACCTTTGTTGTTGTATGCCTCAGGGGTCACTTGTTACACAGCATTATTGCAGTAATAGCTAACTAATACATCAGGTGATTCTGAAGTACAGCCCTGGTTAAGAACCACTGGCCAGCAGGATAAAGTCACAAATGTTTAGCATGGTATTCAAGACCTTCCTTGGTCTGACTCCCAATTATCTCTCTGGCCTCATCTCCCAGCTTCCTCTTCTGAACCAGTCAAGACTCTGGGTGCTAAAACAGAATCCAACTCTGATGAACTCTAACAGTAAAGGGACTCAGAGGTACCTGTAAAATCAGATTGAGAAAATGGGCAGAAAGCAGGAAAATCAGGCAGCTTGGGCCAAGGCCAGAAGAGGCATAGTCAAAATGGGAGCACCACTGGTCACCTGGACTCTGGGCACTAGATCTTTAAGCCACTGCTTGCAGAGAGGGAATCTTTGGCTCTCCTGCTTCTTTGGAGAGGGAAGCACCCCACTGGTGCAGCCACACCCTAGCTGCTACTAGAGAAAGAACAGGTGGGTCTCCTAAAGAGGATAAGGTCAGATTCTAGGCATCCAAATCCCCACAAACATCCCCTGAACCTCCACCCTCCCTGCGAATAAGGCATGAGTTCACATTTGCAAAGCTCTTGAATTTGTCTAGCATATAGTAAGTGCCATCTGAATGTTTCTCCAATAAATATTGAAAGATATAATTTCTAGGCCATGGGCTAAATCAGGCCTTTTTGATTGCCTTTTCCCAGTTCAGTAAGTTCAGATACTTTCAAGCCTATCTCAGAAGCCACCCTTGCCTGAGGCCTTCCCTAAGCCCCAGGGGGAAAGTGGCATCTCTTTCCTCAGCATCCCAACCCGCTTGATCTGCCCTTCTTTTCTGATGTTGGGCAGGACCTGAAGTCATCTGTGACCTTGTGAGGCCTGAGGTCTTCCCGGGCACTGAGTCCAGTGCCTGGTGCCTGGTGGGTGCTGAGGAAGTACTGGTAGAACGCCTGAGCAAGGGAGCCTTTTGCCAACTGTGAAAGCCCCAACTGCCTCTAAACCCTCAACATGTGAACAGCAGGAACACGATTTGCGCTTGGGCTAATATACATATGCAGCCTGGCCCAGCCCAGGGCTTGCTAGTGAAATGCCACAGTGCAATAGACCTCTGGGTCTAAATCCTTAATTCCTCAGGCTGGGATTTCAAACGAGTACTGCTAGCTTTTGAGCTGAGCACAGAGAGCCTCCTACTTGGAAGTGCTTTGCAAATCTGCAGCTCCAAGAAGAGAGTCCTGAAGCCACAGGGTGGGCGAGCTCTGACCCAGAGGCAACCAGAGACCTCAGCCAATGTCTGTCAGTCTGGGAGTATCACTACCCCAGCTCACGCAGCTCATATGACTACAGATCTCCTCTGTGGGAGTGGGCCCACATTACCCTCTGGAGGACTTTGTTTGATATCACATCTTTGCTAGATAATACGTCCTGGCTTGGGTGTCTGTGCCCTGATACCTTCCCTTCCTGGCCTCACCTGCCTAACCCCCTACACATTTCCTTCTTTTGAAATCTGCTTCTGGGAACCCGACCTAAGAGAGAAGAGAGGGAGGGAAATTAAAACAATGAAAAGCAGCTGTCATTTATTGAATGCTCCCTCTACTTCAAGATCTTCTCATGAATTATCTTTTAACTATCTCAACTACCTTGCAAGGAATCTTTGTCCCCATTTTAAAGATGAAGAAATTGAGTCCCAGAGAAGTTAAGTAACTTGCCCAAGGTTATATAGTTAATAAGTGTTGAGCAAGGTTTTCTAACTGCTATATGTACTGCCTTCCATTAGAAAGACGCCATCAGTAGGGTCTAGACACATATCTATAAGTTAAACTTGAGAAAAAAAGCCATAACCAATCCATTAAACAAACATGGATAACAGGGCACATCTATGGGAGATGGAAGTTGTGATGGTGATTGCTTTTGTCTGTCAGGCATAGCTCCCCATCTTCACCCCATCTTTTTCTGGTATCAGATAGAGGTGGGCATACAATCAGAATTCCCTTCCCCAGACCTGGCCCTTGAACTCAGGGGTGGAAGGTGGCTGCAGAAGAAACATCAGGTGACAGACACTCCTGTTGCTGACATCCTCTGAGATAGAACTTCCAGATCCAGCTGTTCAGCCCCATCTTCAATCCTCTGACAATACCCCGAGATTATTCCGATAAAAGTCTGCAAAAGGCTCAGGTTAGTCAGAGCCCATTGCTCCATTTTGTCAACAAGACACCTGGAGTGACATAGAAGTTGGTACCAGGAGTGGGGTGTTGAAAGTGACCTAATTTAATTTCCATTAAAATAGGGAATTGGAAGGCTTCCCTGGTGGCGCAGTGGTTGAGAGTCCGCCTGACGATGCAGGGGACACGGGTTCGTGTCCTGGTCCGGGAGGATCCCACATGCCGCGGAGCGGCTGGGCCCGTGAGCCATGGCCGCTGCGCCTGTGCGTCCGGAGCCTGTGCTCCGCAACGGGAGAGGCCACAGCGGTGAGAGGCCCGTCTACCGCAAAAAAAAAAAAAAAAAAAAAAAAAAATGGAATTGGTAAGTATGCAAGCCAATAAATGCCCCTTCGTTACGTAAGCAAGCATGAGCGAAATTTTTGCACTTGCAGCCAAGCAGATCTTGAGAGACGTGAGAAACAGGATGGGAAAACCCCTACCGTGGATGACCTTTCTTCAGCTACATCTCTCTGCTTGTTCTTTTTGATTGTGTGCTACAGGTTTGCTTCATTCCTCTCCTATTTAAAGTATGTCAGTGCTTTGCAAGGTAACACAGAACGAGGAATCAGGTGGTCAGCTCAGGTAGGGAGTCATCTGAAGTGTCCAGGAGGGAGCAGAGAGAACCGAGTGACTCAGCAGGAAAGCCATGGGCCAGGAGGAGGACAGTTGGTTCTAGTGACACCCTTGACTTGCTGTGAGTCACTGGGCAAGAGTCTTCCCCCTCTGGGGCTCAGCTCCCCTTCTATAGAACGGGGGGTATCTCTGAGGTCTCTTCTAAATCCAACAGGTTCAGATGCTTGGGGCAAACAGGAATGCACCTGGCCTAGATCACGTGAAGAGCCTGACAAGGTAAGGAGAGTTAGTAATGCCAGTGTGCCAAGTCTACACAGGCCTCTCTGGGCTTTCACCTGAGAATCTCTTTGTGTCTCAGAGCCTATACGTGCCACATTCTTGCTCTTCCCACATTCTTCTCTCCTGATCCTACACCATTCCCATTGTAGCAGAAAGAGTTATCTCTACTCCAGTATCCACTCTCCCTTACTCGCCTTAGTAAGAGAATGGCCACACGGCTACAGACACCATTTTCCCACCTCCCTTGCAGCTAAGCATGGCCCTGTGTGAGCAGCACATGAGCAGAGGGGATGTGTGTTCGCCCTTCACCTTGTCCTTCCCTCTTTTTGCAGGTTGGAACATAGACATGGGGTAGAGATCCAGCTTCAGCCATGGGGATGGGCAGAGAACAAGATGGAAGCTCCTGAGGCCCCTGACCCATTGCATGGAGAGCAACTGTCCTCCACTCCCAGACCACCTCCTAACTTGAGTCTTACCTGAGAGAAATAACCTTCTGCCTGGTTTTAGTTGCCATATATGGGGACACTGTCCTTACAGCTACTTACCTGTACTTACCTAACTGACAGCTCCTCCTCCAGTTCATACCAAACCCTCAGACACTTTGCCAGCCATGGCCGAGGAGCTAATCCCCACCAAAAAGAGAGGAAAAGAAGGAGAGAACTGGGGGCAGGGGAGACGGAAGGCTGCATTTATTGCATACCCACTCTGGTCCAGGCATCCATTATCTTGAAAGCTTGAATTACATCATTGACAACAAATACTGTCCATTTTTTTCCTTGAAGTGACAGGCACGCTTCATTCCTTTTTGGGAAAATGTCTCCAATACTCAAGTCTGAATAACCATACTTTCTCTCTTAGTCGTTTTTTCCCCAGTAAAAATGGTGTTCAGTTAGATCAGCTCACAATTCAAACCACTGCGCAAGTACTTCTTTTCAAGACAACTACTATACTTCAGCAGGAGAGATGCCTTATGCATTTGGTCACACAGAACATGAACATGGCTTGTACTCAAGGGTCAAGAAATTAACAAATCAATCAATTTTCCTGCTTCAGGGACATTCTTACATGATGACTGTCTCTTTTTCTGTTTTTTTCTGTTTGTTTGTTTGTTTTACCATGAGTGCATCACAGCCTGATTCGTGCTCCAGCACCAGGAGGTTTACCCACCCTTGCTCTTGCACAATCGGTGCAAATGTCCACCCAGTCAAAAGGGCAAATAGCATCTCAGTATTATTAGGAAAATAGTTCTGACCTTGTAGACTCCCTGACAGGGACCCAGGCATTCTCAGACCACACTTTGAGACGCACTGCCTTTCACTATTCACTTTCACTGCCTTTTTCCATAACCATACAAAGGTGCACGCGTGCGCTCACACACACACACACACACACACACACACACACACACACACTCACAGTTTCTATCATTTGATTTTTAAAAGGGCATTTGAATATCAAAAAGAAGAAGGACGTCATCTCAGAAGAAAGGATAGCCCATTAAACTCCATGCATTTAGATTTATGAACAACTCACTGCGCTGTCCTTACTTTTCTGGTTTTGCCAAGGCCAGGGGGCAGATGTTGGCGTAGAAGACGGGTGTTTAGAAACCGCCTCCAGCCTGACACACCCCTTCTCGTACAGATGAGAGAAATTACGCCCCAGAGGGCTGAGTGCTAGCAGGAGCACAGCTAAACATGGTTCAATGGGGCTGGACCCTGGGTTGGCCTCCAGACAGGCACCAACCGGCAGGAGGACCCCAGGTAAGCTTTTACACCCACCCCATCCCTCCCGGGAGATCTGGGAGCAGAATAGCCCCCCTGGAAGCCCCCAGTGAGGCATGTGTGAAAGTGGGTTGTGTCTGAAGGGGGTGAAGATCTCACTCCCATCACGAGCCTCCTAGAGAATCGGTTTGAGTTATTAACTAGCTGACGCTGCTTGGCCCTTGCCCATCTCCCTTCCCCAGCCCCCTATCCCACCCCCATCCAGCATCCACTGTCACTTTGTAGGAGTTGCACGGACTCACATACTGACTCGTGCACGCGGCACATGTATATGTCACGTACCTCCACCTCACATTCACATACTCCCTACTCCTCCACCACCTCCACCCCTAATCACGTTACTTACATCCTCTCTCCCCATCAGGCCCACAGCCCTCTCCTCACTACTCCCCCATTTGCCTCCTGGGAACACACAGGAAGACCATGGCGCGGGGATCAGGGCAGCCACCCCAAGCAAGTCCCTTCCCCTCCCCGGGCTTCAGCTTCCCAGCTGTAAGGAAGGAGAGGAGGATTGGAGAAGATACACCATCCCTAAAGACCCTGCCAGTTCCAATAACCACACTGGTCTACGAATGGAAGAAGGGCATTTGGAAGGCCACCCAAGCAGCCCGGGGAGGTTTAGGGAGAAGGAGGCCTCTGGGAGGCAAGAAGGGAGGGGGGTGTCAACCGGGAGGTATAGGCAGCTGGGACCACCCAGGATCGAGGCTCTGGGATTGGATGTGAGGGTAAAGGGGGAACACTTGCAGGCCTGAGGGGTGGGATGGGGAAAGCACAATAACCAGGGGGGCAGGGGTACAGTTTAAGGGGTGCTAAGGTCTCATGAGTGGATGGTGAAATTGGATTGACCCTCCAGAGCCCCCACAGTGGCACACAGAGTGGCTCAGGTCTTTCCCTGTGCACTAACCTTTCCGTCAGCAATGCCAAGCCAGCGAGCACAGGGGACAAACGTCCATCTCTTTTGTTGGCTTCTGTGGGCAGTGGTGACGGTGAACTGTATGTGTCAACTTGACGGGGCTCCAGGGTGTGCAGTCATTTGGCCACACACTAGCTTGGGTGTGTCTGTGTGGAACTTTCTGGATGAGATTAACATCTGAATCGGGGGGACTGAGTAAGGCAGATTGCCCTCCCTAATGTGGGTGGGAATGCCAGATGGAATTTGCCGGCAAAGGAGCCTTATGCACCCAGAATCCTGGAAAGGGCAGAGGACCTCTTCACTGTGCTTTGAGTCTGCTTGGATTTACGCTCAGCAACGTGGCCGGCGTGTGAGTGGGCAGAGGTATGACTGTGAACCTAACTCAAAAGTTTGTTGGATTTTAAAAGTCTGTGACCAATGTGAAGAAAAACACACATGTGTGTCTTTCGGAAGCTGCCTCCAGGGTGACCTCCTGGATTTGCTTATGCTTGCTCAGAGAGAAACTGGCTTGACCACACAGGCTCAAAAATCTCCTCTGTTTCAAGAGCTAGATCAGAGTCACAACTCCAGAACTGCCTCCCTGGAGCCCTCTCCCTCCTCCACCACCAGGAGGATGGGAGACAGCTGCCTTAAACTCTTAAAGAGTTGCTTTTCATGTCACGGAGGAAACAGGAACAAGGTTAATATCCCCATTACATCTACTCACTGGTAATGCAGTGGATATCAAGTCATACCAAATTAGTTGAAGTTAATAAATAGAAACTGAAAAAGTAAAATAAAAGCTAAAGGAATTCCGTGTCAAGGAAAGGATTGCCTTCTATTTTATATACTGTAGATAAATCCAGACTGTCCTTGGGCATTTTCCCCAGAAGTAGGACCTTCTTTCAGGGAGGGAGGGGGAGAGGGACAGAGCAGGGAGAGGCAGGCTTCATGGCTTGGGTGCCAAGAAGGAGGAAGACCCCTCACCCCAGGAAGTTCTGCCCAGGGGTCCCTGCCCACATGGAAGGGAGAAACCTGGTCTAGGAAAGAAGAAATATTCGCCCCAAGGCTTTCTCAGGTGAATGGAATCACCAATTTAAAAGGGGGAAAAAACCAAGACCAGAAAATCAGACCAAGTAGCCAGACGCAAGGTAGTAATGAGGACAAAATGGTGGAGTGGGTAACATCAAAGACTTTGAGGGTCCAGCTCCTTGAGTTCAAATACCTGCAACTCTGTTTGCTAAATGTCCAAGTTACTTCAAGTCCACCCCCGCCTCAGCTTCCTCATTTATATATAAAATGAAGATGATAATCATTGTAACCACTTCGTCAGGATGTGTAAGGATTAGTGTCTAGAATAGTGTCTACTAAATAAATACCTATTCCAGGCTGTCCTCTTCAGCGTCGTATCCTGATGTGGTAACATAAGGACTTCAAGGGTCTGGAGGACCCACATTCCCAGCTCAGTCATCTTGCTTGGGGGATACCATTCAACCCCTCTGAGCCTCAGCTCTCTCATTTGAGAATCAAAATGACTGCTTTGCAGCATTATCATGAAGAAGAATGGAATGATGGGAACAGGCAATCCCTAGACTGTAAATGGCATCCCTAGGATTGTGCACTGCACAACCTGAACAACTGTCTGCAGCAGCCCTGATGATGAACGTAAAACAGTTGGCACGTTGGAGATACCATCCATGTGCCTCCGTCTGTGTAAGCTTACCTACCAAACCATCAGCCTGAACTCAAAGTCGTTCCTGTGCACCTTCCTCCGTAATGAGTACGGTGGATGCCAACGCTGAGGAAGAACGGCCATCTCCAGTTTGTGAGGGTTCCTGCCCTCAAGGAACAAACGTTTCTAGCAGGAAATAGCCCGAGTCCTGCTGTAACGCAGAACCAGACTCCATGGGTCAGGCCCCACAGAGCGAAGTAACCCACAGCAGGTGAGGGGGACAAGGCTGGACAGCAGAGGTGTCTTCCCTACAGGAAGGTCACCAGGGAAGGTCTGGACTCCCACGCTTTGACGGAAGGAAGGCGGTCACTTGGGTGGAAGGGGCAGTGTCTGCAAAGGTGAGGAGGGGCATGCTTCAGAAAATAGACTCCTCTGGGTGCCCTTCCGTATGCACCCAGGAGGGTCCACCCCACCCCGACTGGGGGTGAGGTGGAGTCCCAGGACGGGCTCTGGGCACTGGCCCCTTGTCCTGTCCTGTACCAGTCGGTTAATCCACTTCAAATGGGACAGCTCAGGGAGAATCCCGAGTGACACCATTGTTCTATTACCCTTCATTACCTCCACTTAGATCTTTTATTTTATTACAAACATTCTTTCGCCCAGTCACGGGCTGATCTCCTAATTGGAGCTGCTGCCTCCACCCCCGCCCAGATCAAAGCCACCCTGTTTGTTTGTGGAGGACGGAGGATGAACCGTCTGGCCGGCCTTTGAACATGAAGGCCCCTTTGTCTTCCAGCTGGAGTCATCCCTGGCACCAGGAGGGGAGGGGGTCTGGGGAGGGGTTGCTGTAGCCTGGCCAGAGGCTTGGACCAGAGCTTGAGTGGGGGACGGCCTTCAGAATAAGACCCCAAACCTCCCTGCCTGCCTCCGAGGAGGGCTTTCAAACTGGCAGCCCCCCGGGAAGGTCTTATTTGACCCCCATGATGATTTTTTATTTAAATATTTAATTCAAATATCTTTTTAAATTTTAATATAGCAGATGCTTAAATATTTCTTAAAGAAATAGAGTAGTTCCCTTCTATTTCCTTTCTTTTAAAGATCAGAATACCTGGCAATACTGGGCCTCTGCAGAGGGAGTGAGCTAACCAGCTTTCTAAAGGTTTTTCCCTCATCCTAGCGGCATCCACGGGGCATTTCAGGTGCCTTTTTTTTTTTTAACTGTTGCTTTAAACTACTGTTTCCCCTGAAGTTCCTGCTTTTGTATCCCTGGGCCCACCAGAACCTAAGCCCTGTCTGTGGAGATGGTAGGGTGTAGTGGGGAAACGGTTGTGCCCATTTTACAGATGGGAAAACTGAGGCCCCGTGACATTCAGATAACTGGCCTGAGGTCACACAGAGGGTAATGATAGACTTGAGAAGTAGAAATTACAAGACAAAGGGAATTAACACTTATTTGTCCTCTCTTTTTTTTTTTTTTTTTTTTTTTGTGGTATGCGGGCCTCCCTCTGTTG
>NC_041230.1:22965738-23005754 GCF_002837175.3 Physeter macrocephalus | reverse complement strand
GTGGCCACTCCCGTTGCGGAGCACAGGCTCCGGACGCGCAGGCTCAGCGGCCATGGCTCACGGGCCCAGCCGCTCCGCGGCATGTGGGATCCTCCCAGACCGGGGCGCGAACACGGTTCCCCTGCATCGGCAGGCAGACGTGCAACCACTGCGCCACCAGGGAAGCCCTGTCCTCTCTTATTTTGATATTATGGCCAATATAACTATTTTGGAAGAGGAAAGCACAATGAAAGTGTCTTCCTGTAATGTAGAGAAGCTTGAGGTTAACACTTAGGGTGTATTAGTGTGCAAGGAGCTGAGTAGACATCATCTACTCTTCACGACAATCGTATGAGCTGAGTTATAGTTTCTACATTTCACAACTGAGAAAACTGAGTATTTGGAGGCTCAAGGACTTGCCCAAGGTTACCCAGCGGGTACAAGGGTTAGACCCAGGTCTGCCTTTCTGGGTGGTTCTGTTCTGGGTTCACCATGAGCTGCGTGGTTACTTCTCAGAGCCTCTGGTTCTCCTACAAAACATGGGGGCCACCTGCTCAGAGGACAGCCCTTCCACCCAGGACTGGACCTCCCTACCCTCAAGGCACCCGCAGCCTTGCTTATCTCACCCCCACTATGCCCTCCCTCGCAACAGCCAATTGGGCCAGAAGTGGACACCTGACCCACGCTGAGCCAATCAGTTCCTTCCTCCTGGGGAGAGGAGATTGGAGTCCAGTTGTGAAAAGTTGTGCTGAGGTGACCAAAACTGGACCACAGGCAAGAAAGATGATGAAATGTCTGAAAGGAAAGACGGATGAAGCTGATGTGCAGAAAGAAACAGATGCTGAGCCCAGATGACCCCAGAGAGCCGAGGGAGGAGCCTCTACTCTCTGCGTACAGGTCTTGCAGCCTCACCCGCCCCTTGCCCTTTGACATCACCCTGCATCCTTCCTGCGGAGCATCATTTTATATTTAAGGTGATTTGAGAGATTATCTGTCCTTACAGCCATATAATCCCCCAGGTAAACAGAATAAGACAGAGCTGGGTTTTAATCCTGCCTTTGACCCTGGCCGTGTGCTTTTAGACAGGTTATTAACCTTAGTTTCTCCTATTTATAAGGCGGGAGAAATAAATTCCTACCTCATGGGGCTTTTCGGAGATGCAAAATAAATAATGTAATTGGAGATCCTTGTACATAGGACCTGATGCAGCAGAGCCCCAGCACCTGGCCAGAGCTTCTATCACCATTGTTATATTACATTAGAAATCTTTAGTGACGAGGAGAACAAGCAGTAATTTCAACCAACTATTGACTATTCCACTTTGCAGAGTATCCACAAATTACTTTTTATTGTCTGCTGATGTCTTTCCATCATCAGTTTCTGCATATGCTCAGGAAAGACAGAATTATTTATCAGTAGCAAAACCGTACAATCGTGGAGACAGAGGTGCTTACAACTAAATCATCTAGAGCAGGTGTGAATTTTACTCCATGATCTCAGATGTGTAAAAAAAAGTTCTTATTTTATTCTTCTAAAATCAAATTAAACATGATTCCAAGCACCCTCCCAGCAGCCTGACTAGAAATTTGTCCCTGGTCACTGTTGATCAGTCGCCATCCCAAGGGAGAGCTGGACAACCACAAAGACTCCCTCAGAGGTTGCAGCTCGGATGCCTCCAGCCACACCTGGGCATGGGATCTTTGCTAAGGTCTGGAGTCTCTCAGTCCAGCAGCCCAAGCTGTGGCCATTTCCTTCGGAGGGGCTACCATACCCCTATCCCCAGGTTCTGTCCTATTACTTTAAGGATCTGAGAATTCCACACAGCCCTTTCCTCCCGCAGGGAATTTAATTTTCCTCTTACCACCTCCTCTCCCCCAATCAACCTCCCCCACTCAGAATCACTCTCCTCCCACTCTTTCACTCTGGAATGATCTAGAACAATTGTTCTCAAAGTGTGGTCCTAGGCCAGCAGCATCTACATCACCTGCGAATTTGATAGAAATGCAAATTCTTGGGCCCCTCCCAGTCCTGCTGAATCAGACTCTCTGGGAGTGGAGATCAGCAATTTGTGTTTCAGCAAGGCTTCCAGGTGATGCTAATGGAAGCTAAAGTTTGAGAACCACTGGTCCAGTATAATCGTTACAGTGAATTAATAAGTTTAAAACCAAAACCCAAGAAAGTGGGACTGTCTTGAGACAACTTCAGGCTCTAGTCTTAGCTGCATAGCATCCTCCCACCTGGTGAGCAAACAATAAACACCTGAGTCTTGGGCTAGGTGGGCACAAAGGACTTGGCTATCATGTATGGCAGTGTGGGTCGTGCACTGCACAACTCCAGAGGGCGCCATGCACATAAACTACCACTTGAATGGCAAAACATGGTGACCAAATGGGGAACATCAAGGAACCAGGGGGCATGAGGACGGCTCTTGTGGTCACCTGAATAAGTGGGTTTTGGGGATTCCGTCCCAGGCAAGGGGTGAGTGAAGATGAGAAGAAAAACAGTGCAAAACCTGAACTCAGCCCTAGGGGGCGCTGTCTATGTGGCCAACCCATCACAGGTCAAACAAAAGACCATGTTATCCAGAGGGTCTCAAACTCAAATACCTAGAAGAACCAGGCTGGCAAGTGAAAGAGGCAGGAGACTGAAGGATGCAGCCCATGTAAAGATGCAGGCACTTCCCAGCCTCAGCCACTGTTGCCTCATGGAATACAGGGCTCAACCTTGCCAGATCTTCCAATTTTTTATTAAACCGGAAATCCAACTTTTACATGAAATCTCTTGAAATCTTTTTAAATATTATAAACAAATTTTGATCTTTAAAAACACTTTATATCATACCCAAATATATAAATTACTCTCAAAATCTAATTAAACACAAATTAAACAAAAGATCTGAACACTTCACCAAAGAAGATATACAGATGGTAAATAAGCATGTGAAAAGATGTTCTACATCATTAGTCATCTGGGAAATGCAAATTAAAACCACAATAAGATAACTCTATGTACCCACTAGAATGGCTGAATAAAAAAACTGACAATACCAAGTGCTGACAAATATGTGGAGCAACTAGAAATCTTAACATTGCTGATGGGAATGCAAAGTGGTGCCACTACACTGGAAACAATTTGGCAGTTTTTATAAAGTTAACCATATTCTTACTATGCAACCCAGACATCCCACTCCTAGGTATTGCCCAGGAGAAATAAAAATTTATGTTCACACAAAACTCTGTTAAGTGTATGTTTATAACAGCTTTATTTGTAATCCCCCAGACTGGAAACAATCCAAATGTTCCCTCAACTGGGTAATGGATAAACAAACTGTGGTATACTAATCAGCAAATAAAGGAATGACCCACCTACACATGCAACAAAATTGCTGAATCTCATACACATTCTGCCAAGTGAAAGAGCTCTGACTCAACAGATTCCTAATGTAGGATTCCATTTCCATGACATTTTGGAAAAGACAAAACTGTATAGGGACAGAAAACGTACCAGTGGTTGCCAGGGGTTGGGGATGGGGTCAGGAATAGACTAAAATGGGCATGTGGGGGATTTGGGGGAGTGATGGAGATGATCTATGCGTTGCTTATGGTGGTAGTTGGTCAAAATTCACAGAACTATATACCATATGAATTGTGCTATATGTAAATTGTATAATAAGGTTATACCTTATAAAACAATATACCTTAATAAAACATGGCAAATAAAATAAAAATCGCTCTGTGGGCCAAACAAAGCAGCACCACGAGTCACATCCAGCCCATGGCCTGTCCTGGGCGTCATGGAGAACAAAAGGGGGGCCATGGAAGACCCAGCCCCTGCCCTCAAGGAGCAGAGTGACAGAGAGGCAAGACTTTAAACCATGCTCCCAAGTGACAGCCCTTTTCTCTGGTTTTTACTTAGGGTTACACGTAAGATGTCAAAAAAGAATTCCTTCCTTACGTAAAAATTTTTGGAAACTATCAGCGTCCTGAAAACAGAGGTGGACCTAAGTGTGAAGACGCTGGTGTGAACGCACCTCCGCCTCTTATCCCCTGTGTGACCTTTGGTCCTTCCTGGGTGTTTATGTGCACTTCTCTAAAATGGGAAATGGACCCACACCCCTTGCTGCCTGTCCCCCAGGGACCCCAGGAGACCCAGTGAGACAGGAATATGGAAGGGCTCTGGCTCTGGGAGGGATGAGATGGGCAAGAGTGTGGGGAGAAAATCACGGGGTGGGGGAGACACCAGGATGCCCATCCTCAGACGTAACCAGAGAAATGCCCATTAAAACAGCAGGGAGGTACTGTTTTTCATCCACCGCATTGGCAAAGGTGAAAATGATACTGAGCGTTGGCTGTCGTAGTAGTGGGGACGTGAAGCAGCCCAGGTGTCTTATGTTCTATCCTCAACCCAGCTGCATGTTGGAATCTCCTGGGCAGCTGCTAATCATCCTGAAGCCCAGGTGAGACCCAGCCAATTAAGTAGAATCTCGGGGGTGGCACCAGAATCAGAATTTTTAAAATAATTTTTAAATAGGTGCTTTAAAAATGAATCAAACAAACAAATGTGTGTGTGTGTGTGTGTGTGTGTGTGTGTGTGTGTGTGTCTGAGATAGATAGATAGATAGATAGATATGAGGGAGACACATTTGATTGCTTGCCACTAGAATTCCCTCTTCTTCCTTAAGGTAGAGGTCTAAGGTAATGGATTTTAGAGGGAGTCTGGACTTCATCTTCAGGACGAATCTTGACCCGTCTAAATCCATCATGCCAATTCTGTTTCTCTCACCAATAACTGGTGTTGAACCGGCCTAGTGTCAGTTCTGGCCAGTAAGAGGGCACTCAGGCCCTGCCCAGTCAAGGTGAGAAACAGGACAGAGTGCCAGCACCAGGCCTGGAGGACTCGGGCTAAATAGATGCAAAACATCCAAAGGAAAGTGATTCTGGCAAATCAGACCTCAGTTTCCTCATCTGTAAAATGGGGATACAGACCATGAACATCACAGAGCTTTGGCGAGGCTTAAATGACCCTAATGTGGCAGGCGCATGTTTGGCGCACAGAGATGCAGATTTCCTTGCGGAGACTCCCCCACTCTCAGCAGCCATGAGCCCAGGTGACAAGTCACCTCGGTCCCTGGGAAGTCAGTCTGCTTCCCAGCCTAGCTAATCAGCCCTGCCCGGAACGGGAAGAAAGGCCTCTGTCCCAGCCATACGTTTTGAAAGGGCAAAACCACATTGACCGGAGGTGAGCAGGGAGGTGAGAAAAGCCAGTCCTCCACTGAGAACAGGGGAAGAACCAGTGTCCCCAAGAAAAGCTGAACGGAGGAGATGGGAGGAGGAAAGAGAGTTTGTGAGGGGCCGTGAAAGACAAGCAGGAGCGTGGAGACTGGGTTTCGGAGTCAGTTATAAAGAGCACGCAAAGAAGTTCTCTTGCACACCTTAGCCCTGCGTCCTGCTTCGGCTCCTTGGGGGACTGTAATTATCTCCATTTTGCAGAAAGAGAAGTTGAGGCCCCATGGTTCACACACATACCTCATAAGCCACCAACCTGGGATTCAAACCCAGATCTCCAGCATCTCCAGGCTTAACGTCCCAGCTCTGCCACTAACTCAGAAGGGAGAGGAGGAGAGTCCTTGTTCCTCCCTGGGGCTCAGCTTCCCCACCCTGTTGACCACAGCAAGGCCTCCCAAGTCCTAAAACTCCAGGTCCCAGAGCAACGTGGGGTGCCAGCACCAGCACCCCCTCCACTCCGGGACCAGCCGCTCCAGCAGGACACCCCCAGCCATGCTTTGGCGCTGACCCCTAGCCTGCCCTGCCCGGTGCAAATGGTGGCCGGGACCCCCCGACCCTGGGAGTTACCCCAGCTCCGAGCATTCAGCTTTCTGGAAGAATGACCCCATTCTTCTGGCTCATCGCTGTCCCCAGCTACCCCAGGCCACTTCCTCCTGCCTGTCCCTGCAGACAATGCCCTGGGCCCAGGCTGGACCCCCTGCTCCCCGCCTAGCCCTTCCCCACACCAAGGAGCACACACTCTCACTCCCCCAGCCCTTCGGCACCAGGCATCTGCTGCCCTTCTGGAATCTGTGTCAGGCTGAGCAGGGGTGGGCAGGCCTCCAGCCCCAGAGGCCCAGGGCCCCTGAATGCCCTCTGGACCCCCCAGGGTCTGCCCAGGTTGCTTGGGAAACCATTTCAGGTCATTTGAGACGATTAGGAGTCTTAGCTCTGTTTTGAGCTAAACAACGTGAAGAAACAAACCCCTGTCTGTCAAAGTCCTTCAGAGTCCTCCTGGGGGGCGGGAGTGGCGGCACACCTCGCGCGGCTAGCTCTTCTCTGCTGCTTCTTTATTCAGCTCCACAAATATTTAGCAGGAGAGCTCCCTGCCGCGCTGGCACCGGTGTCTGGGGAGGTCGGTGGAGGACGGGCGGGCAAGCACAAGAGAGAGGGGAGCCCCCAGAGGGGGCAAACTTAATGTCGGCGCCAGGGTCCTCCCAGAGCAAAGGTGTTTGCTACCTGCCATGCACGACCATCCACAGAACAGCCAATTGTGTCCTCCATTTCTATGTGGTCCTAAGGATGGAAAGGAGAGACCCCAAATCCTGGCCATTTTCTCCTGTGGGAGCAGCGCGGGGGGAGTCGTTCTCATCGTCCTTCCCTGGATGTTCCAGTTCAGTGCCACGAGCAATTATTACTTTTAAAATTGGAGAGCAAAGGTTTACGGGCTTACGTTTTTTCAATATAGAGATGATTTATCAGAGGTGGCTGTAAAAGTTATTCTGAAAAAATAATAATAATAAATAAAAAATAAAAATTAAAAAGTTACTCTGCTCCTTGTAAAATTCAGACAATAGGAAAACACAACAAAGAAAGTGAAACATCATTCATAATCACTGAATGAGCTGGAAAAATCTGGTCCTTCTTTTTCTGACCCACAGTGATGTAAGGCCTTGGGAATCAGAGTGACTGGGGCTCAACTGTGACGTCCCTCCCACGGTGGGGCTCTGGGTGCACCCTCAGGCCCGGGTCTGGGCCAGTGAGAGCTGTGAGCCTTGGCTTCCCTAAGCCTGTGCTCCTTGGAACCACATTACAGGGGAGATAGTGAGCTCCCCGTCAGGAGAGGAATTCAGCAAATGCTGGTCTGCGTGTTCTCAGAGTGCTGGGAGGCATATGTCCGCAGACATTGGCTGTTGGGCAACAGTCAGATCTCCCCCCAAACTTGGCTTATCAATTTGATGCTGCCAATTTTTTCATTTAAATCTTATGCCAAGCAAGTCCATTGAAAAGGGAAATCGGCAATTATTCATTATCACCCGGATTTCATAAAAGAACGGACATTGAAACACCAAAAATAGGAAGGACAGACTCAGAGTAAACAGCTTTATGAAGGATTCAGTATACTGCCCTCACTGGCCTTATTTGGCTGTGGGGAATTCAAACCCTAGATGAAGGCCTGCGGTTCAGAGCCAGACTAGGAGACACAGGTTCTGTCCTCTCTGTGGACCTCAGTTTTCCCATTTGTCTAGCATTCTTCTTGCTCAAAGATTCTGAGTCCCCTTAACCCCACCCCCATCCCCATCATTTCTCTCTCTTTCTCTCTCTTCTTTTTTCGGTGACAAACAGCTTTGTCCCAACGGTCAACTTCTAACATCCCATACATAGCAGGTCGTTTGAAAGTGCCAAAACCAAGGCAGACCAGCAGAGTGACAACCTGGGAACAGTAGAAGGGCGATGACGCCTGGCGAGAAGGGGCAGGGAGGCCAAAAAGCCACAGAGGCATCCGAGCTAGACAGGGAGGTGGCAGGGAGCAAGTGAGAAGGTGACAAGCAAGGAAAAGGTGGAACCACTGGGGGTGAGGGTGTCTGCGGTGTTCTAGAAAGGGGCGTGATGTAGACGGGACCATGAGAACATTTCCAGAGGTAGAGTCGTTTTCTAGATGGTCTTTCTGAGCATAAAAGCCACGTTCTGGCAGTCAGTGGGGTTAGTTCACAGCAGGAGTCCCCCTAGGAACCCCGGATGGAGGGATGGAAGAAGGGAACAGACCCTCCAGCTTGCCCTGCCTTCCCAGCACCACTGCTTCTTCCAGAATTCCTTGAGATATGTGCTCTGAAAGTCCCCAGGTGAGGGGGGTGCTCCTCCAGGGCTGGGGTCCCATTAGGAGAGCATGATGGGAAGAAAGAAAGCTCCATCACCTGCTTGTCCCTCCAGCACCCTCCTCCTCTCCTTCAGCACCCTAGCACCCTCGCCTCGGGATCTCCCCATTGGAAAAATCCAGCCACACAAATAAGAGGTGGCAATGGGTGGTGAATTCAGGGCTGACGTAGGTTTGGATCACCTCATTCAAGCATTCGTCACTGCAGAAGGGAAACTGAGGCCAGAGGCATGAAGCCATCCCATGTCAACCAGTGAGTGGTGAGCTGAAACAATAACCATAATTCTATCAATAATAATCATAACAATAAAAAACGTTTGTTGAATTCCAGTCTCCTATGGCTCCTATTGGAGCCGATGGATTTTCAGACCCTGTGGCCTGAGGTGGTGAAGCAGCTAGGGATCGAGGAGCCTTCCAGGTGCCTCCTGGGTCACCCCACGTGGGACCATCACAGACATACGAAGCCTGCTGAGAGCAGACAGTCTGCATGTCTCCCGATGTGGTCATTTCTAAGCAGATTTTCTCTTCTTCCCAGCCCTTCA
This sequence comes from Physeter macrocephalus, assembly GCF_002837175.3. Classification (NCBI taxonomy): domain Eukaryota; kingdom Metazoa; phylum Chordata; class Mammalia; order Artiodactyla; family Physeteridae; genus Physeter; species Physeter macrocephalus. The sequence goes on along the minus strand of NC_041230.1, from coordinate 22,997,094 downwards.
ACCCCACCCCCATCCCTCCCAGCAAATGGATAACAGGAAACAGCCAAAGCTTCTTAACTTTTCTTTAATCTTCCCCTCTCTGGCAAACTGAAAAATCAAACGATAATTGTCTGGGTGATCTCATTATTGTCAACAAAATCCAAGCCTTGAAGTCCGAATCCACTGAAACGTTGACACATTAAACACAAAAAGAAACTGAGCTTGCATGTTGTTCAATAAATAAATAACGCTGGCGGGAGCCCGGCGCAGATCTGGCACGTGGAGGGGCCGGGTTGGCGGAAATGTGGGCAGGCAAGGCGACCGTGGGACCTGTGAACCTTGGCCTCTGGGAAAGACTAGGTCCGGGGGGGGTCGACGTCCCATCCTTCCTCTTTGTATCAGTCTGATCCCTGCAGGAAACAGATGGCATCCTCCAAAGGGAAAGTGGGGGGAGTTTATGACGGGGCTATTTACAGGGGAAGGGGAACCAGAAAGGTCCGGGAGACAGCGAGCACCCGTGGGGAGTGGGTACTACCACTTGGACTGAAAGAACAAGGGGAGGATGGAGCAGGTACCAGAACCCAGAGAGGGTGGCATCTGGAGGGGCCACCCGGTAGGCACGGTGGCCAGGCAGGGAGAGAAGCAGGGAATGGACAGCATGACTGCTCTCTCCTGCCGCCGCCTTCTCAATCCCTGATGGTGCCTCCCACTGGCCAAACCCAAGCAAAAGCCAGAGGGAGGTGCCGATGGAGAGATGAAGCCGCCCGAGCACAGAGCGGGATCTGGAGGGGCATATGGGCATGCCATCCACTGTGGGACACCCCTGCAGAGTGCCACACTGGGCCCTGCTCAGCTTGTGCATGCCCAGGGGTGGGAAGCTCCCCCCACCTCGGCCTGCAAGCAGCCTATACACGTGTGAACATTCCAAATCTCAGCTCCCGGCAAAACCAAGTTCTGGGACTGGGAAGCAGGTCACATACAGAATAGGGAACATAAGCCTGGCGAGGGCCAAAGCAGAGCTAGTGGGGGGACCTCCTTCGTTGGTGCATTGGTTGGTAAACACAGAAACAAAGGGATCCCCCATTTGATCTCCTTCTCTTTATGCCTCTTGGCCTTGAGTTTTCTTCCATCTTATCAGAATCCTAACAAATGCCTTGACAACCCCATCACTCTTATAGAAAATGGGGTACGTTGGGGGAAAGAAGTGAGTGGAGGTGCCTTTTCCCCTGCTCCCTCCTATCTGTAATGTTGTGGGCTTCCAGGGACAGACCAGGCTGGAGGGGGGGTCTGGGTGAGCACTGCCTGCATACAGGGCTTGCTGGGAGCTGCTGTGGACTTGGGGCCCTCACATCTCCCTTTCTCTCTGGCCCTGAGGCAGCTATGGAGCGGCCGTGGGAAGGAAAGAGCATCAGGAGACCTGCCTTCTCACCTGCCTCTGCTGCTTCCTGGTTCTGTGGCCCTGAACAAAGCCTTTCCCTCTCTGGCGCTCAGTTTCCCCAAATAAGGAAGGGAGACTTTGATTCTGATCTCGGCTCACCCAAGACCCCAACATGGAGAATAGCCCCCTCCATCACTCTACACAATCCCTCCCTCCTTCCCCAACTCCCTTCTATCCAAAAGGGGCAACTCGTTGCTTCTACACTACAGAAAATTTAACTCGTATTTTTTATTTGTAAGAAATCCCCGTGAGCACTCTGGATTTAAGAGCCTCTCAGGTGTTGTCACATTTGGTGTTTTGCCAAAAACTTCCTCTCTTTTGCTGTTCAGCCATAGCGTGAGTAGACGGGACGAGGGAGGACCCCGGTGTCCCTGTCCCACTCCTTAAGCCAGAGACTGTCCCAGGCCTCTGTCATCCCTCCCTTCTCCTTGTACCGTTGCTGCCTGGCTCTCTGAGCCTCGGTTTCCTCACCTGTAAAATTGCAGCACTAATTATAACTACCTGAGTGACAACACATATAGCATTTGGCTTGATACCTGGCACTTGGGATGTCCTTTTCTTTTAGCCTCGTGTTCTGCCCTCCTTGAGGCTTGGTGCAAGTGCATTTCCTCTGCAAAGCCAGCTGGTTCTGACACCTGCCTGTCCAGTCACTGAGCAGGCCCCCAGCCCTTTATTTCCCAGCTTCCTTCTCCTTATACACCGGAGGAAAACACCCTCCCCAGAAGACTACGGAAATGAAGCTGAAAAAGCCTCCTACAAAATGCAAAGGACTGCATGCGTCTAAGGAATTAAGAAAATACGTTTATCTTTTCATCTATCTCTGCCTCGTCACCTTGAACAAGTTCTAAACTCTCTGAGGGTAGAAAATAAGGCAGGACAATATTGTTTATTGAACACTGTGGGAGATATTACAAATGCTCCCCAACATCGGTTTGCTTTTCTTTCCTGGATGTATAGAAAACTCTATTATCTCAGCACGCTTGTTGTTAGATGGAGCCATGTGACTAGTTCTAGTCAATTAAAATGGAAATCGAAAGTGTCCTTCCTTGTTCTTTAGTTAATCTCTTCCTCTGCTCTAGTGAACCTGAGGGCTTCTTGTTGAAATGGTGGAACCAGAACTTGATCTTCTGGATCATGTGTCACATGTGGGGGAATGCTGCCCTGGGGAGTGGCCTGGACCAACAACAAACTTTATAAGAGTGAAAAATAAACTTCTGCTGTGTTAAGCCGCTGACTTTTGGGGGATATTTGTTATTGCAGCATAGCCTTGCCTGGACTGACTGGTACAAGCACTGTCATGTACAAGTATTTTCATACGCATATGATCTCACTTGATCCTCACCACAACTCTTGAAATAGGTATTATTATTATCGCCATTTTCCAGATGAAGAAGCAGACTGAGACATGTTAGGTAATTGGCCCAAAGTCAACAAGAGGTAGACCCAGAGGTACAGCCAGGTTCATATGCCTCCCAAGCTCTGGGTCTTAACGAGTAGGTAGGTTCCACTCTCTAGAAAGGCAAAATTTGGGAAGCAGGCATGTAAATGGCCAACTCAATGGAGAAATGCTCCCGGTCAGTTTGGGGTAAATCGTAATCCTTCAAGTGTGGCCTTCCAGAGTCTGGGAAAAAATGTTCCCAGCTAAAAGTAGCTACACCAGAGGGTCCCAGCCAAAGTCCAACTCTAGGCTGGCAGACTTTTCAAATGGCTTGGAATTCCTCCTGGCCAGGGTTCCACCGGCATGGAAGTGTTTACACTCGCCTCAAATTAGTTCTCCCACGCCTTCCAGAACCCAGCCCATATTTGGGATGGAAAAGGGAAAATGATTCCCAGTGGGGATTCAGAAGCATCAGAAAAATTCCACAGGGGCCACAGCCTCTCTCCACATGGACCAGGTCTCCGAGCAGTCACATCTCCTGGTCCCTCACACCTGGACCCTGTGGCCAGCAGGGCAGCTAGGCCAGAAGGACATGAACCCCCTCACACACTAATTCAGAAGGAAGGCAATTCTAGAAGGACCGTTATGAGGGCCAGGACACCTCCACAGCCAAATGAAGGGCAAGAAAGAAGAAAAGACTTAACTTTTGTTTCTTTCTGTTGAAAGTGGGGTTTTCTTTCTCCCTTCAAGAAGGCGCCATGTGATTGGATTGCCTTCAGCTCTGTGGAGTGGAAGCCCCCAAATAAACGTGTCTTTGCAGAAAAACTCCCAGAAGACCACGTGGTGTGTATCCTTTTTATAATGCTCAAAAGCAGGCAAAACAAAGCAATATGTTGTTTGGATGTACCTTTATATGCGACGAAACTACATACAAACACACACACACACATGCACGGGAATAATAAATGTAGAATTCAGGAGCGGGAGAGCAGGTAAGGGGTGGGATGGTCAGGGGGCCAGTGGAGGAGCAACAACGATTGGTAATATTCTAGTTCTTGAGTTTTGAGTTGAGCAGTGGGTCCACAGATGTTTGTTCTTTTAATAAATATACCAGTGGCATGTCATGAACCAAGGCTTATGATTAATCCAATTCTGTCTACCCTTTAACTTAGATCTATTTTTAAAGGGGGTCTAAATAATAGTCAATACTTATATGCCATTTCCTGAGTGCCAGGCACTGTTGTAAGTCCTTCAGGTATACAAACACATTTACACCTCACAGCAGCCTTATGGGGTGGGCCTTATTTTATGTCCATTTTACAGATGAGGAAACTGAGACAAGAGAGGTTAAGCATCCTGCCCAGGGTCACACAGCTAGTAAATTGTAGGTAGTCAGGTTTCAGAGACCTTGGTCTTGGCTGCTGCACCAGTAAGGATGCAATTACCTCATAGAACTACAAGCCCAGAACCAGAGCTCTTGTTGGGGGCTTAGTTCTGCGGTTCAGCGACATCATCAAAGATGCCATCTTTATCACGTCCACCGTGTCTCCCCAACCCCGCAGACGGGCACATTGTACTTGCAGCATTTTCAGAAAATCACACTCAGTTCCGCAACTCCTTTTCCAAATCTAACTTTTGAGACTTTGCCTCGGGGCCACTGACCAAGGTGAGTCCCATACTCAGCACCAAACCAAGCATCGGCCGCCATGAGTTTAGAACATTCACAAGTCACCCCCTGAGACTGCAAGGGTAGGTGGGAACGGCTGATGAGGGGGAAGGGGGCAACCAAGAGCGTTTTCCTCCGCCACTGTTTAGGGTTCCCCCGTGAGGGCTCTGAGAAGAAAAGATGGGTGACTCCACTTGGACCGTGAGCATCCTGGACAGAAATCGTGCCTAAGTCCTCCTGTTCTCCCTGCTCCCCTGCCTGGTCAAGTCCATCAAACAGCAGGTACCCAGCTGTACTGGATGGCTCAGCGCTGGCGCCTGCAATGCTCACAGTCCCCTACTTAGGGCAGAGGGGACAGACTGACCCTGGAGCCTGGCTGGCCAATGTTTGTCCCATCCTGCCTCTGACCAGAGATGATTGGTCAAATAGGTCACCTGACCTGAGGGAAGTTATGTCATAGGTTAGCCGACAGCCTATGATACATCTCCATGCAAAAATCTCCCCAATAGCAATGGTGGTGCTTTAGTGGATGTCTTACCCTGGATTCCCCAGAAAGCAGAACCTGGGTCAAACTTATCTCCTAATGCTTCTTTGGTAGATATAATCCCCGTGGAGCAAGAAGGAGGGGAAACGGAAGTGAGGCAGGGAAGAAGGGCACAGTGGCTCCCCCTTCAGAAGTGAAGAACTTCTTCCCCCAGCTCCTGGGAGTGCTGTTGGAAGACGGCCCCCAGCTGCCAGTCCTCTTTGGAGTTGTTTTCACTGAAGTTACCTGGCCCCAGGTCATGCCCCCTTCCTGGAGCAGCCCCTCAAATGGCTGATAAGCACAGGGGCATTAAAAGCCCGACCTCTCACCCCAACTTTGGACACCTCTGAAGGTCATACCGGCTTCCAGACTCCCATCAGGGAAACTAAATCACAGCTCACATCTCCCTCTGCTCAGTACTGCTTCCATCTGGCCAGTCCACCGGCAGTGACCCCAGGAGCACTCCCAATAACCCCCCTGATTGCTGAGCTCCATCTCGGGCACTATTTCCCAGGGAACCAAGAGGGACAGGGGGAAAGCACAATTCAAACATAAACATGAATTATTTAAATAAAAAATAAATAAATAAATATAAATAAAATTTTTTTTCAATTTAAAAATTTAAAAATAATAATAACTAACTAAATAAGTGTAAATAAATAAAAAATAAAAATGTAAGCGTGACCTAGCTGACTCCAGCAGCCCAGAAGATCCAGTGGGTTGACCAGCTCTGCGTGATGGGTCCACCTCCACAGAGGACACGGGGAAGCGCTGCATCTCAGAAAGGTCTGTCAGAGGGAAGACAGGTGAGAAACTTCATTTCCTGACTCTCGCTCATCCAGGTTTGCCTCACCGGGTGGTCGCTCTTCTTCCATGCATCACTCAGCCCCTCCAGGCAGCCGCTGGGGAAGCCAGTGCCTCCCTGGGCCCCGTCGGATCAATCCCAAAGGCCTCTCCCACCTGGGCAGGTACGGTGGAGGCCATACCAAAGCCGGAGCTTTGCCCCGAGGGAGGGTGAGGAGGCCAGCAGTGCTGAGAGATGAGGTGACAGAGATGGCAGACAGGGCTTTCCGACGGCAGGAAGAGCATTAACCATTGTGGGACCACGCTGGCTGGGGACAGAGCGAGGGGCTGAGGGCCGAGAGCCGATGGGGCCGTATGCATCTGGTCAGGGTCAAATACACCGAGCCAGTCTGGTTCTCCTCTCTGGACTGGGAAACACGTAGGGGACTGAATGCTGAGAGGCTGTGACAGAGACGGAGCCCCACAGGGGCCACGAGAGAGTGGAGGCCTTGAGTCGGCAGAAGTTAGGAGAAAGCTGACATGAGGTGGAGAGGCAACAGGAGAGCCACCTCCTGGAGGTTTCCTCTGAGCTGAGGACTCTGCCCTGCATGCTGACAGCCCTCTGGGGACAGCTGCCGGGCACTCTGAACGCCTTTCCAGTCCCCTACCGCTCGGCGTAGCAGTGACCGTCCCTACTCTTAGAGTCTCGGACAATTTTATCGAGATAACCTGAGGGACTCTATTCCCTGTGGCATGAACAGCCTCTTGCAAGGAGCAGGGATGCTTCTCAGGCTCCACCCCTGCTTCTAGACGAGTCCAGTGAGAGCCAGGCCTCAGGTCGAGCTTGGACAGTTAGGGAAAGAGACTTGCTCTAGTGAGTGTGTGTGAGCTCTTCACCTAGCTGCTGCTCCCTTTATTTTGGTGATACAAGAGGAGGCCCTGGGATGGTATGCGAAATGGACGTAACAAAACAAAGAGTCAGGAAGGTAGCGGGGAGCTAGATCATGAGGGCTCTGTAGGCTGCTGGGCAGACTTTGGCTTATATTTCTAAATAATAAACTTTTAAAATCCAAAAAAAAAAAAAAAAAAGAGGAGGCCCTGGAGCAACCAGGGCTGGGGAGGGACAGACGCCACTGGAAGCCCAAGGATGAAGCCAACACCACGGAGAGAGGAATGAAGAGACCGCTCAGACAGAGAGAAATCAGGTCTAGGATGTTGCTTCAGCCTTGAGCCTTTTCATCTGTATTTCTTCTTCCATCAAAAATTACCCTTCCTGGGCTTCCCTGGTGGTGCAGTGGTTGAGAGTCCGCCTGCCAATGCAGGGGACACGGGTTCGTGCCCCGGTCCTTCCTAACACTTTGCCCTGTTGGTGGGGATGTAAATGGGTGTAGCCACTATGGAAAACAGTATGGAGGTTCCTCAAGAAATTAAAAATAGAACTATTTATGATCCAGCAATTCCACTTCTGGGTATATATCCAAAGGGAATGAAATCATTTTTGAAGAGATAGCAGCATTATCGCAATAGCTAAGCCATGGAAACAACCTAAGTGTCCATCAATGGATGAATGGATAAAGAAAATGTGGTACATATATACAATGGAATACTATTGAGCCTTAAAAATGAAGGAAATCCTGCCTTTTGTGACAACATGGATGAATCAAGAGGACATTTTGCTAAGTGAAATAAGCTAGACAGAGAAAGACAGATACTGTATGATCTCACTTATATCTGGAATATTTAGAAACAAAAAGCCAAACTCATAGAAACAGAAAGTACAATGGTGGCTGCAGGGGGTTAGGGGTGGGGGAAATGGGGAGAGGTTGGTGAAAGTGTACAAATTTTCAGTCATAAGATGAATCAGTTCTGAAAATCTAATGTACAGCATGATGATTATAGTTGACAATACTGTATTATATACTTGAATTTGTTAAGAAAGTAAATCTTAAACATTCTCACACACACACACACACACACACACACACACAAGGTAACCATGTGAGGTGATAGATGTGTTAAGTAACTTGATTGTGGGACTCTTTTCACAATGTATACATAGATCAAATCATCACATTGTACATTTTAAATGCATTACAATTTTATTTGTTAGTTATACCTCAATAAACCTGGAAAACAAAATTACCATTCCTTAGTACCAATCTTTCAGGGCCCTGCTAGAAGATTAAAATCAAGCTAGAAACAAACAATCTGATTTTAAAATGGGCAAAAGACTTGAATAGACATTTTTCCAAAGAAGGTATACATATGGCCAATAAGCACATGAAAAATGCTCAACATCACTAATCATGAGGGAAATGTAATTCAAAACCACAATGACATACCACTTAACATCCATCAGGATGGCTATTATTGAAAAGCAAAAAAGAAAAGTGTGACGAGGACGTGGCAAAATTGGAACCCTTGTACATTGCCGTTGACAATGTAAAATGGTGCAGCTGCAGTGGAAGATGGTATGGTGAGTCCTCAAAAATTAAACACAGAATTACCATATCATCCAGCAGTTCTACTTCTGGGTGTATAAATTCACAAAAGAAGTGAATGCAGGGACTCAAGCAGATATTTGTACACCCATGTTCACAGCAGCCTTATTTACAGTAGCCAAAATGTGGAAGTGACCCAAGTATCCTTCAAGAGATGAATGGATAAACAAAATATGATAGATAGATATAGCAGAATATTATTCATCATTTAAAAATTAAACATTAAATTTTTTAAAAAAATATATTAAATATTATTCAGGCTTTTTTTCTTTAAAAAGAAAGATTCTGACAGACGCTACAACACAGATGGACCTCAAAAATATTATGCTAAGTGAAATAAACCAGTCACAAAAAGGTAAATACTATACAATTCCACCTGTATGAGGTGCCTAAAAGAGGCAAATTCAGAGGTACAGAAAGTAGAATGGTGGTTTCCAGAAGCCAGGGGCACGTGAAAATCTAGAGTTATTATTTGATGTGTACAGAGTTAAAGTTGGGTAGGATGAAAAAGTTCTGGAGGTTCATGGTTGCACAATAACGTGAATATATTGAATATCACAGAACTATACACTTAAAGTGGTTGAAGTGGTAAATTTTACGAGTATTTTATCATAATAAAAAAAAGCTAGATTATTTGGTCAAGTGTGAGAGCTTCTAGGAACCCATAAGACCACTGAGACCTTCATTCACTGTGTAGATGAAGTTCAATGGAGAAAGAGGCTTGTTCCAGGTACAGAGTGGTGATAGCGGAGGCAGGAGAAGAACTTAGGTAGCGAGACACTCGGGCCTTCAGCTCGGGTCTTTCAGCTCTGTACTCTGTGACCAGTATCCCAGATCAATGTCTCCACACAAGACCCAGTTCTTCCAAAGGTCTTGGAATCTACCACCAAGACCACTGACCCATAGACCCTCAAGGAAAGGGACTAGGGGACTCACAGCTTTGGGGGCCAGGCAATGCTCCAGAGACATAGCCCAAGATTCATCATAAGATTCCTTAGAGTGAAAAACCTTGGGAATTCCCATTTTTCAGTCCTGACCATCCATCCCTCATGGTAACTAGAAGGTAGTTCATTGAGGAGCTTTGCAAATTTCATGTCTCTCTTAGTAAACCTGTTTTGACTTTCGTCTTCTCGAGCCAGGCAAAACCCTCCAAGATGGCTTACTTTCAGGGTCCATCTCAGAGCACCCCTCTGACATCTAGGGAGGGATGGCAGAAACTATGCACATTCACCACCACATTCCCACCAGTGCCCATGACAGACATCATTAATCGATCAAACGCCTGTTCCCCACTGCACATGAAGGCCTCAGAATCATATCATCATAGCTTCCAGCTGCCCAGTCATTCAGCACTGGTACACAAGGTGAGATCTATTTGCCAGCTGTCACCTACACTAATCGAACAAACTCTGGGATCTTGAGAAAATCACTTCTCTTTTGGCCTCAATTTCTTTACCTATTATATGAAATGATTTTTGTGTCCCTGCCAGCTCTGTGGTCCAATGAATTCTATAATAGCAGCCTGGAAAACTCTACATTGTGGATAGTAGAGGGAAATTCAATTGGTTTCAAATGAAATTCTATGGACTTTTTCACATATTTTTTTGGCAGTAGATCTGCCCTCCTTGTTTTATTTGTATCAGGGAGGGTCATGAAGCCAGACATCAGGAGCTGACTGTGCTCCTGGCCAGCCCTCTGGGAGCCATTTCCCACTTCCTGGAGGGCCCCAGAGCCAAGAGAGTCCTAACACTTGCCTTTAACGTGGGACACTTCTGCCCAGTCACCACCTACCAGCAGGAGACAGCCAGGACTGACATTTCTGCCCCTCACATTGCCTCCCACTTGTCCTGTCCCTTGTTCTGGGAGGGCAGCTATGTCACTCCAATGGGGCCTAGACTGCCTTCTCATTTCCCTGCCAGCCAGCCAGGCCACCGTCTCCACCCAGCTCTCGGCCAGCCAGACGGGGATGCATCAGAGGGAGAGGAGAGGATAGGGCCACCCTCTTGCCACCAAGCACTATAAAAGAGAGCATTAAATCTTGGCCTCCACCAGGGAACTGCCTTAATTAGGGTGGCGCCGAGCAGGACGCCATAATTAACTGTGTGTCTGTGTTTCCATCCCAAACACCCATTTCCAGAGCTTTGTGATCCAGTCTTCTAAGAGAAGCTCAGCCAGAAACTTGGCACCAGAAGCCCCAGAGGGGAGGGATGGCTGGTTTTCCCCTGTTCTTTCCTTTCATTGCCCCACTCAGGGTGAGCCTCTGGAGGCGGGAGCCATGGGTCCTTCCGAAAAAGGGTGTTAATTGTGGGCTCAGAGCTACTGGCTCTGCCTGGTCCCCAACACCAGGGAAGCCCAAAGGTCTGATGTCAGTGTGGGTGGATGCATGTTAGTTTTGCTTGGATAACATCCATTATTCCAGTACTTTGATTTTCTTTAAGGAACCAGCCTCAACCACCTGTAGCTTTAGGGATGAGCCCATGTTTTGGGCTGGCCAATCAGAGCATTATCCCCTGGCCAGTGATTGGATCAGAGTTGGTCCTGTGACCCATGCTGGACAAATAAGCGTCTGTTCCAGGACTCTGGATGGAATCACTGGGAAATGGTATTTGCTTTCCATTGGGGTTGCTAAACTGGTAAGATGTCGGCCTGGAGCCATGGGGGCAGTGTTTGCCAACTCACAAGAGTCTGCCTGAGAATGAGGCCAAATTGAAGAAAGCATGGAAAAAAGATGGAGGATGCCAAGAGACAGAGAGAGAGACCTGATGGCATCTGTTAAGCAGTTGAATCAGCCGTACCTGAAGCAAAAATACTCCCAAAGACTTTTAATCACATGAGAGGCAATAAGTTCCCCGTGTTTGTTTATGTCGGTTTGAAAGGAGTGTTTGTCACTTGCAACTTAAAAGAGATTTGGCTAAAACAGAGGTCACTACATGGACTCCATGGAATGCAATCCACGCAAACCCGTAACGCGCCAGGCAGCACGGCAAATGCAAGGGTGGTCAAGAACGGCACCCAGCCTTCTTGAGCTTCTGGCTTCATGGGGAAGAGGAGACATAAGGGTCAACTGGACTTCCTGTTCTCGTGCCCCACCACATTGAAAAGGTGTCTTCCTTCTGGGAGGCCTGAATCATTGCCTCCAGAGGAGATTGTCATCCCTTTATTGGACAACCGCAGTTGTGCCTACCCAGAGAGCATGTTCCTCTTCATCTGATCATAGTTCCTTGTTCCTGAGTGACTTGTGTGAATCACTTGTGTGAACCAGCCCTTGGTTCCAGGAGTGACCTCATGACCAGACCTGATTCCTCAAGACAATATGCCCCCAGCCGTAGTGACTGGTGTAGCAATGAGCACATAAACCAAAGCGAACCAGTGAGCATCAATCCTGGAGTTTTGCTGAAATTACTGGGGGAAAGTTACGACGTCTCCCAGGGTTGCTAAGTAGGATTTGGGCCTGATGCTGCCAGGGAGGTGCACTCTGAGAATAAAATCAAAAGAGAGGAAACTGGACCCAAGATCAAGAGAATCAGAGAGGCTCTGTCCTGATAACACATATAGTTTGAGCACCTGGAACTAGCTGCTGCCTGAAACCCACTCTTCTGGATGGTTCCATCTGAATAAGGCTCCTGCAACTATAAACCTAGAGAAACTTGATTAATGCCCCTAGGATTGAAGGCTCGTTACAATCAAACCCCAGCCCACATTTTCATTCTTGTCACTAATAATGAGCCTCTTACTCCAGCCAGTTGAGATGCTCATCATGCCATCCTGCACCCAGCACTTTGTACAGTTTTGTGCTCCACCAAGAAACCCTTTTCTCCCCCAGTTGCCCATGAAAATCCTGCCCATCATTCAAGGCCCAACTCAATGGCCTCCTCCTCCAAGAGGCCCTTGGAGGGGTCTCCCTCTTCTGCATTGTACAGCAGCTCTGATTACTTGGACCTATGAAGACACACCCCCTGGTTCTCACCTTCCCTGTTGGCCAATAACTCCAAGAAGGCTGAGAAATGGGATCCCCATGACCTCATATGAGCCTGCATCCGGGCCTGAAACCAAATCCATGGCCAAATTTTTCAGTCACAGGTGCCAATTAATTGCATTTTTTCTTTGAATAAGGTTGAGTTGGGTTTCTGACTATTACAACCAAAGAGTTGTAATGGTGGCTATGTTTTTCCCTAATTACAAAAGTGATACATACTTGTTGAAGATCAGCAGAAAATATCGATAAACACACAAAGGAAAATAAAAATGACTCCTACTCCCAGCACCCAGAAACCATTTTAAATATAATGGAGTAAACGTCCCTTTAGACTTGTTTCTATACATGTATATGTACATATTTATTTAGATGAGATCATATCCTAATACAGACAGGGTTTTTTTACTCTTTGTTGAAGTAGAACAGAAAAGGGCACAAATCACAAGGATGCAGCCTGATAAATTTCACAAAGTGAACATAGCTGTTACCAGCATCCAGCTCAAGAAACAGTGTCAGTCGAAGACCTTCAGATCTTTTTCTGGTTCATCCTGCAATCACAGAGAGCATTACCCTCGTGGAATCAGCCTCCTTAATTCTTGATGAACAATCAATTTGTTTCCAATTTTTTTGCTGTTGAAAACAAAGCCACAGGGACAATCCCCTGTATACACGTAATTGTTCTTGGGGGGGCTTATGTTCTAGGATAAATTCCTAGTAATAGCTAACATTTCTAGCCCTTTCTGCCAGGCACTGCATTCAATGCTTTTTATGGATTAGCTCACTTGAGCCTCTCAATGATTAACTGAAATAGGGACTTTTATTGTCCCCATTTTACAGAAGTGGGACTGCGGAGTCAAAGGGCAGGTCCCTTTTCCATCTTGATTCACATTTTCTAGCTGCCCTCCATCCGACTAGACCAATTAATTCTCCCTCCAATAGCACAAAAGTTCAATTTTCCTTCCATACTTCCCAAAGCTGGATGCTATCAATTATTTGAATTGCCAGTCTTGGCCACACTGATATGTGAAAAATCACAGCTTATTATAGATATTTTTTCATTTCTTTCATTTTTTAGTAAGATTGAACAGCTTGTTTCATACTAATTAGCCATCTATACTTCTTTTCTAAGTTGCCTGTTCATGCCTTTTGCCTATTTTTCTTTCTGCTGAGGATACTGGATTTATTTTCGCATATTAGAGGTATTCATCTTTTGCCTTGCAGATATTTTGCAGATATTTTCCAACTTTACTTTTTTTCCATTCTAAACGTGATTTTTGTGCCATAAAAGAGTTCGTGGGGTTTGAGGATCTGGGGCATTTGTATGACCAACAATCATTTTCTTTATGACTCCCCCTTTGTAAAATGGGGAGGGATGGACCAAATCTGTGATGTTTAAAATGTGATCCACATGGCTCGGGGGTCCTGAGACTCCCCACAGACCCCTTGGGGAGGTAGGACATGGAAAGACGTCTGAGCTTTCTTCTTCCTGGGTTCCTGGTTCCACTCATGGTTCAACTAAATATCTTGGGTATTGGTTGAGGTACCAACCATCCAGGCTGATCTCTCCACCAGCTCTTGGGGACTTAGGAATCGGAACACCCTCCCCTCTCACAATCTCTGGGGAATCTCTTAGGTTTTCTCCATCACCCCTGCCCTCAATGTCCTAATCTGAGCTGGTCAGTGATGGGTCAGTCACCATCCTGCCCACCACATCCTGTCCAGCCCCTGCCCCAGACAGGAGCCCCAGCCATTTCTCTTGAATAGCCTCTCTCTCTTCTAGCATCACTCATACAAAACTCTTTGTGGACATCAGCCTTGATCGGTTTTATGATGATGGAGGGGGTTATATCACAGTACCACCCAGCAAACAACCCCAAACTAGGCATTCCTATACTTTGAAGCCCTTCACCTGCCATTGTCACCCCCCACAACCCCCGGTCTTCCACCTGGCCTGGGTCCTCTCTCACACACTGGACACTTATCTAGTTTTTCTGGAATCCTTCCCCTAGGCCTCTCCCTAGAAACTTTATTTTCACTGGTTTATTAGGCAAAGCGTATTTGGCCCTCCTTCCATCGTTTGCTTGGGCACTACTTATGCACGTGTGTGTGGACACCATTGAACTAGACCCCTGGTTTTCAAAGTGTGATCCAGGGACCCCAGGAATCCCCAAGATCCTTTCAGGGGGTCCACAGGTTAAAAGTATTTTTATAATAATACTGTAGTAGGTTGAATAGTGGTCCCCCAATAGATATTCCCATGTCCTAATCCCTAGAAACTGTGACCATGATCTTATCTGACAAAAAGTTCTTTTCAGATGTTACTAAGGATCTTGAGATGAGGAGGTCGACCTGAATTACCCACGGGGGCCCTAAATCCAATGATAAGTGGCCTTCTAAGATAGACACACAGAGGAGAAGCTGGTGTCAAGGTGGAGGCAGAGATGGAAGTGACACAGCTGCGAGCCTGGGAATGCAGATGGCCACCAGAAGCTGGAAGAAGCGAGGAATGGATTCTCCCCTGGAGTCTGTGGAAGAAGCATGGTCCCACTGACACCTGGATTTCAGACTTCTGGCATCTGGATCTGTGAGAAAATAAATTTCTGTTGTTTCCAGTCACCAAGTTTAAGGCAATTTGTCACAGCAGCCACAGAAAACTAATACAAATGCTGAGACGTCATTTGCCTTTTTCACTCTCATTCCTCCCTGAGCGTACAGTGGAGTTTTCCAGAGACTACAAGACATGTGATGTTGGAACAAATTGGATGCAGAAGCTGATAGGAGAATCCAGCTGTCTTCTATTATCCAGACATTTGGAGAGTTGCAAAGGTGAAAAACAATGCCGTTCTTCCTACCAAATCATTTTTCTGGGGGAAATCTAGTTCTTTTTCATTAGAAAACATTATGTTAACACGAGAGGACTTTTAAAAAATTAATAAATAAGCATTTTTTAATTTTCTCAGTTTTAATTTCTAATACAGTGAATATTGATAGCTGTAATCCACATAAACAAAATTCTTTGGGGTCCTCAGTACATTTAGGAGTGTAAAGTAGTCCTGAGATTAAAGCTCTTGATAATTATCTTAACTTAACTAGATAATGTCTCCCTCATCTTCCCACTCTGACTCTGTTCCTACCTCAGCAAAACGTACAAGGACAGGTTGCACGTGACTGTAATTAACAGAGCACCCAATTCAAAGTGGCTTAACCGAGAGAAATGTATCATCTCACAAAACATTTGGTCAGTTCATTCCATCATCACTCCCAGCCATCATGTTTCTGTTTGTTCTGCTCTGCTGCCTTTAGAGAGCTGATCCTTCTCCTCATGGTTACAGGATGGCTGCAGCTGTGCCCAGCATCACATCCTCACACAATAATGTCCAAAGGTGGAAAAAGGAAACATCCTTACCTTGAGCCTCATTTTAGAAGCTGAGGAGGGCCCCTCCCCTGACTTCTCCTCATACCTCATTGGCCAGAATCCCATCACAGGCCCGTCTCTGCCCAGGAGAATGGCATTTTTGTGATTAGCCCAGTATGGTCAAGATCAACCTCATTGACTGGGAGGACGGCCAGTCTTCCCTGAAGACATGGTCATCTAATTAGGGTTTTATCAGCAAGAAAGGGGAGTCAGGCTGTGGGACGTGATCACGGTGCCTGCCGTTCCAACGCAGGGATTTAGGATCTGTGGGGTGGGCAGCTGCACCTCATACCGACATAGCTCTCCAATGCTCAGGTATTTAGGGCACAGCCCGTGTAAGCCCAGCTGAGCCCTGGTCCCCACTCCGACCCCTCAGAGCCACCTCAGCCCCATGAGCCCCAGACCTGTGGTACCTCGGTGCCTCCCACAGCAATGCCCCACTCCCCCAGCACAGCAGTCAGCCCCTTGTAGGTCAGAGGCCTCGTGCACCCTTCCTGGTGCCAGTCTTGCTTGGATGCCACCCTTTTCCACTTTGGCAGGTTTTAATAACTTTGAAAGTCAGGAAGATGGTCCTCCCAGAAAGATGGACCTTTCCTGGTCCTCCCAGGAAACACCCAGAGTGTTTTACAGCATTTCCCATGCTTTTCACGTTAACGTTCAAGCTCTATATAATCTCTCTAAAATACTGCAAAGTTCTCCTTAGCAGCCACTCTCTCTCTCTCTCTCTCTCTCTCTATCTCACACACACACACACACACACACACACACACACACACACACACACACACCTTGGGCTTGTAACTTACCCACTCTGGGCCTATGTTTCTTTACTTTTAAAGAGGGTAACAGTACCTTATGACCTGGGATTGCTGAGGATTAAATGAGATGATGCATGTAAAGTCACTCCTTGTCAAGACTCAGAAATTGTCAGGTGTCACATTATTGTTGCATCTCAACCTCTGAACAGCATTTCAAAGCCTACAGAGTGCCTGAACTTCATTTTATCATCTGAGATTCACAGCAGGGAAAATGTTATGCCCCATGTTACAGGTGAGACAACTGAGGGCCAATCAGGCCAAGTGATCCGGCCAAGGTCACGCAGGCAACTCAAAACCAGTTCTGTTATCCAGGCTCTCAGATTCCAAGCCCAGGGCACCTCCAGGTTCAGACTGCCTCCCTGACCTCCACCTGCATGACCCAGATTGCTCAGCTACCAAAAACCTGGAAAGTGCTGTAGGAATCAAGTCTGGGCCTTTGGTCCTCACATGGCCAGGAGTAGCAAGGGCGGCTGCAAATACCCAGGAGAAGGGAGCAGGGATGCCTCTTCCAGTTCACAGCCCATGAAGGGAAAGCAGCTTCTTAAAGGACCTGAGTAAGGAGAGCCCTTCCAAGAATGCAAATCTAGAGTATAGAAATTAAAAAGACAGACGCATTTGACTACATAACAATGTTCACCTTTTGTAAGGCAAAAGATGACATAAGCAAAGTTAACAGACAAACAATAAATTCGAAAAAAACACTTGTGATGCAGAGGACAAGGGGTTACCATCTATAATATACAAAGGGCTCTTACAAAGTGAAGAGAAAAGGGCAAACAACCCAAAAGAAATTATGGCAAAGGACGTGAATAGGCAATTCACAAAAGAATGAAGCCAAATGGCCACAAACAAATGAAAAGATGCTCACACTCATTAGTGGTCAGGGACATGCAAATTAAACTGACAATGAGATATCACAGAGGAAAATTTAAAAGAACAAGAATGCAATTGCTGGCAGGGTTTTAGGGAAAAGCTACGTTCATATGTTGTTGCCGAAGATGTAAATTATTACTGTCTTTTTTAGAAGAAACCTGGCAACACCAATTAAAACTTCAGGAGTTACATGAAAATTTTGCATTTAAAAATATATATCGAGGGATTTCCCTGGTTGCACAGTGGTTAAGAATCGCCTGCCAATGCAGGGGACACAGGTTTGAGCCCTGGTCCGGGAAGATCCCACATGCCGCGGAGCAACCAAGCCCGTGCGCCACAACTACTGAGCCTGTGCTCTAGAGCTCGCGAGCCACAACTACTGAAGCCTGTGAGCCTAGAGCCAGTGCTCCGCGACAAGAGAAGCCACTGCAAAGAGAAGCCCACGCACCACAACGAAGAGTAGCCCCTGCTGGCCGCAACTAGAGAAAGCCCACACGCAGCAACGAAGACCCAACATGGCCAAAAATAAATAAATAAATAAATTATATATATATACATATATATATATCTTGATTTCCTTTGACCCAATCCTCACCCTGGAAATCTATCTAATAGAAATTAAAGTACCATATCCTAAGGAAAAATGAAAAAAGATGTTTATTGAGTTATTATTCATAATGACAAAAAAAAAAAAAACTCAAAAGAAAGTGTGGCAGACTGACACACAGGGAAGACCTGGTTTCCCAGACTCGCTCGCACCTCGGTTGGGTCCATGTGACTGGGTTCTAGCTAGTAGATCGGAGGAAGAAGTGATGTGTGGCCATGAAGCCCACTGCACGATCTCCCCTCTCTCTCTTCCCCTCTGCGGTGACCACCCAATTCCTGAGTCTCTGTTTGGAGACCACCATCCCAAAGGTGCCCAACCACACTGCACTGGGACAGGAACAAGAAATAAACTCTTGCTGTGTTCAGGCGCTGTGATTTCACAGCTTCCTCGTGGCCACAGCACAGGCTCACTTTAATGAATACACAGCCTGAGTGTCCATCAGTGGAAAATGACTGACGGAATGATGGCACAGCACAGCCTAGACTACTCCTCAGCCTGCAAAGAATGAATTAGAGCTAGACCAAGGGATTCCCACACCATTGAAGGAGAAAAGCAAAATGCAGAGAGGCACATGTAATATCTTGCTTTGGTCATGTAAACAATGATGGAGAAGACCCTCTAATGGTACATGTGTACGTGTCTATGTGTGCGTGTGATATGTGCATATGTGGCTATATGAGAATGGACAGAGACCTGGAGGGATACTTCTAGCTTGCAGGCATGAATTGGGAGGGAGAGGGAGAAAAGAAAGTGAGGAAGGCCAAGCAATAAAGTAGAAAAATGCATCAACAAACGTAGTTTCCATGAGTATATTTTTGCGTTTATGAATGTGCAGAAGTAAACATAAAAATGTTTTCATATTAGAGAATAAAACCTATAGTCTTTAGTGCAAGAGAAAAAAAGCAAACATGTAGCTGGAGGATGCAGGGGAGAAGGCGCTGAAGCACCAGGAGTGGATGCAGAAAATTTGGTCCTTGCCTCAAATCTGATTAAACCTTTCTGTCTGGCTGAGTCTGTTCAGGACGTATCCCCCATTGAGATGTGGCTAAAAACAAGGAGAAAGGAAGGTAACCATCCTGGTGTGGGAGCTGCAGCCAGAGGGTGGGGGCTGCCTCCCAGTCTTATAAGAAAATGAGGGCACCTTCAGTCCACAGCTCAACAGCTAAGCCAGCATGTTAGGGAGAATCTGCTGAACAGGAAAGAGCCTTAGAAGTCACCAGGGACAAAGGTCACACTCTGTGTCCAGAGTTCAAATCCAATCCTAATCAGAGTTTGTCTGGCTTACACAGTGATGTCTAAAAAATTCAAACTGGTTGCCAACATACTCAAATTGGCAGATTTCACACACACACACACACACACACACACACACACACTTCAGATTTATTATCTCCAGCTTATAGTTAAAAAAAAATCAGGTTATCTGCCCATACCGTGCCCACATTTCTGAATGGCTACAACTGGGTGGAGCTGGAGAATGGCCACCCCCTTTAGACAGGGCATGCGTTCTTCAGTTTGCTACAGTCTCCACCGCTCCCTACTGCTACACTAGGACACTCCACCCACTGACAAGCCCCAAAGTCACATTTGTAGGTGTTACCTCACCTCTCCATCGGTCCCTTTTCCACACACTCTGACAAAGTGAAAATCATACCCTGTGGGTTTTGGTAGAAGACAGACACACCTGGATTCTGGCTTTACCCCTTAGTATCTGCAATCCCTTCACACTGCATCAACTCAGCTATGCTGGAACCACATTGTCCCAGAATTTCCTTGTTGTTCTGAGGTAGTGTTGGCCAAAACAGACCTTATGTGTGAGATCTGGAAGGTGGAAATGAAGCAGCAACCATATTTTTTATGCTCTGAAGGTCATGCAGGGTCCCAGGCCCTGCGGTGCCTTGCCCATGCTGTCAGCAATCTGCTGGCTGCTGGCCATCCTCACTGGCAGGGGCAGCCCCTGGCTTCTCCAGCTCCTTCCCCAGATCTTCCTCAGCATCTTCCAGTCCTGGGCCAGATGTGTGTACAGCTCCACGGTGAAGCACACCAGCTTCTCCTACAGGTCACCCTCAGCACCCAGGTTGGAAAAGGTGAGAGACAGATGCTACTTCTAATTTGTCCTTGCTCTAATCCACATCCATCTTTCCTTCCCAGGCATCAGTCAGACTGACTTTAGGCTCAACTCCAGACACAGAGGTAACAGCCTGAACTATCACATAAAGTATAACGCCCGTAATAAATCCATTTTCTGTATTACTTACAGAGGTTCTGTTTCCCTGATCAAACCCTGACACATCTGTGTGATCTTAGATAAGTTACTTAACCTCTCTGAGCCTCACGTCCCTCATCTTAAAATGCTAATGATAACAGTATGATGAGCGCCCATGATAGCACTATAATCTCGTATGATTATGGTGAGGACAAGATGGGAAATGTATGTAAAGTGCTTAGCAAATTCTCCATAAGTGCCATGTATTATAAAACTGCAGTGTTTTTAAGTGGGAGCTGTGCATTTATCTATATAACATCAGGAAAGAAATAAACTCACTGAAGATACCTAGTTTGAGCCTTTGTCATCTAAATTAACAAGACTTCTTCCTCACTCTGCAATATTTTAAACTCTCCCCAAATGTGTGTGTGTGTGTGTGTGTGTGTGTATGTGCATGTAGAATGGGAAATTTGAAAATTCTAAAATAGTTCTTTCATTTAAATTTAGTACAGACAACCTCTCTTAGACTGCATCCCAGGAATCAGGTGAAGAAATGAAGGTTTATGCGTGGGAGATCACCAGGAGTCCTCCTGGGGTCCCTACCCCAAGGGTGAGGGAATCTGGGTTGGGCAAAGGGAGAAGTGGGCTGCGATCCAGCTAAAACAGTGGCCTCTGGCAACCCCGCAGAAGGCTTTGGAATCCTCAAGGCCCTTCAGAGTTGCCCCAAACTAAGGCAGGGTCTAGCCTTTGTCCTGCACCCAGGCCACTCATCAAATATGGACCACATTCATCTAGAGAGGTGGCATAAGCATAGACAAGGGTGCTCCCCCTGCAAGGGGAAGGACTCACCTGAGCCATCAACCACCAGCATTCCACAGCCGAGGGGACGAGCCAACGTCCTATGGGGGCAGCCTGGGTTGCATATACCACAGCAACCACTACTCCACCCGAAGCGTTTTTAATCTGCTTACAATCGAGCAAGATTGAGGGCTAGCTGTTTATGAAGTCAGATTCACTCAATAGAACATGTCTGTCTTGTTTACTCTGTCTCTTACTGCCTGTCAAAGAGACACCTTGAAAACTCTGGGTCCTGAATGGGAGGTTCTGGGCTGTGGAGGGAACCTCAGAGAGGCAGGTCCACTGCGAAACATTGTGAATTTGGCATTGACTGCTGTGGTCCAGAATCACCCAGATGAGGTTCCGCCCTTGAGGACTGCAAACAGTGTGTGACACAGGCACCGTCTGGCCATCTCAGCTGGGCAGACGGCAACACATGCCAGGGCAGAAGGTTGAGCAGGTGACCTTTTCCTCTTGAGTGGTGGGCCATGAGGGCACTGGCTTTGCTTAATTTGCTGCTATATCCCCTGTGCTTGAGTAGGTGCTCAAAATGTTAACTGTTGAATGAATGAAAGAATCACCAGATTCAGACTTTAGCTGCTTTTAAAGGCCTGCTCCTCTATTCAAGAAGTGTACAGATGAGGGCTTCCCTGGTGGCGCAGTGGTTGAGAATCCGCCTGCCGATGCAGGGGATACGGGTTCGTGCCCCGGTCCGGGAAGATCCCACATGCCGCGGAGCGGCTGGGCCCGTGAGCCATGGCCGCTGGGCCTGCGCGTCCGGAGCCTGTGCTCCGCAACGGGAGAGGCCACAACAGTGAGAGGTCCGTGTACCGAAAAAAAAAAAAAAGAAGTGTACAGATGAAAGACAAAACTGGTACAACCAGCATTTTCTCTGCTGGAAATGGGAATGCCTCTGCTCATTCTGATTGCACCCTTCTGCCCACATTTCCCCCAAGTCCAGGAACATGCTCCTTCTCTCCCTCCCACACGGCTGAGTTCCACTTCCTGCAGGAAGTCCTCCCTGACTCCATGACCCCACCTACACACGTGCAAACCCATGCACACTCTCTCCCAAAGAGCAATTGTGGGCCTTGGAGGTCAGGACAGAGCGATTGGAAGGAAAGGCTCAGAGTCGCAGCTCCTTCCTTCTCACCTCCATCTCAACAGGTGTCCACCCTCCTCCAGGTGGCCACAAGCCCAGGAATGGTGTTCTCCCCAGATGGGTTAGATCAGTCTAACCAGCCATGGTGAGCCCATGCCCCATCCTTCTCAGGATCCACATGGGATGCAATTCTGGCCAATGAGGCCTGAGAGAAAATGAGCTGGTGCTTTTTTGTTTTTTTTGCGGTACACGGGCCTCTCACTGTTGTGGCCTCTCCCGTTGTGGAGCACAGGCTCCGGACGCGCAGGCTCAACGGCCATGGCTCACGGGCCCAGCTGCTCCGCGGCATGTGGGATCTTCCCGGGCTGGGGCACGAACCCATGTCCCCTGCATCGGCAGGCGGACTCTCAACCACTGCGCCACCAGGGAAGCCCTGGGCTGGTGCTTTTATGAAAAGTTTCCTCACTGATGAAATATGTACAGGAAGAGAGTCTCCTTTATGGACCACATATTGTCACGTTTGGAAGGGACCCAGGAGCTGTGGCTGCTCCTTGTGCATGTGAGAGCAGCCAGCCTGAACTTGCAGACAGGGTAGAGGCTCTGAGTTAATCGATGCTCTTGTAATGGACAGCACTGGTCTCTGCTAGACCCCCTCGGGGGCCTTCCACCTTTCTGTGCAGCGGTTCCCAACTTCTGGCTTCTGCGTGCTTTGCTTTTGATGGCCCGTACCCACAATCCTTCAGAGGCCTGTCTTTGGACTACTGGAGTCATTTGCTTGCAGAGGAAGAAAGCCATAGTCCATGGTTAGGGAGGAGCCTTCTCTGTCCTGCTGGACATGGCCAAAGAAGCCTGCGGCTGCTCTTGTCACAACCAGTCACTTTACAATCATCTGGCTTTGCGAGTGGCAATGGTAGAAAGACAGAATGATATCATCGAGCTGCTGATTATCATGCCCAAAGCCCACCTTACCTCTAGACCCCCGGGGGTGGGGTGTGAAATAATAAAGCTCTTGGCTCTTTAAGCCACTTGGATGTGGGATTTCTGTGTTGTGCAGTCAGAAGCATTCTAAGTTATCTAAAGGCCATGCTCTTGTTAGTGTGACCACTACACACACACACACACACACACACACACACACACACATCCTATGTATGTATATACTCAGGAATGTGCACACAACTGCAAGATCAATTTTCAAAAACCCAATAGCTTCAAAATTAATTTGAAGGAAAATGGTGCAGCCACTGTGGAAGACAGTAGGGCAGTTTCTCAAAAAATTAAACACAGAATTACCATAAGATCCAGCAATTCCACCTCTGGACATATACCCAAAAGAAGTGAAAGCAGGGATTCAAACATATTTGTACACCAATGTTTATAGCAGCATAATTCACAATAGCTAAAAGGTAGAAACAGCCCAAATGTCCATAGATGAATGAATGTATAAACAAAACATGGTATGTACATCCAGTAGAATTAGCCTTAGAAAGGAAGGAGATTTTGACACACCCTATAACATGGATGAACCTTGAAGCCTTTATACTAAGTGAAATAAGCCAATTTCAGGATGAATATTGTCTGATTCCACTTATGCGAGGTACATATAATAGTTACATTCATAGAGACAATAAATAGAATGGTGGTTTCCAGGGGCTGGGAGGGAGGGGAAAGAGGATAGTGTTTAGTGAGTACGGAGTTTCAGTTTGGGAAGATGAAAACGTTCTGGAGATGGACGATGGTGATTACTGCACAGCAATGTGAATGTACTTAATGCTGAACTATATACTTTAAAAAGGTTAAGATGGTAAATTTTATGTTATGTATATTTTACCATAATTTTTTTTAAAAGATTTGAAAACATAAAATTAAAAAATCCCCTTCACAATAACAACAACACACAAGGCACCTCGGAACAAACCCAATCAGAACTTCACAGGACTCTGGAGAAAACCATAAAACTTTACTACTGAGGAGATGTAAAGGTTGATTTGATTTTATTTTTTAGAATAAGAGATTTTTTAAAAATTTTTATTGGGGTATAGTTGTTCTACAATGTTGTGTTAGTTTCTACTGTACAGTGAATTGAATCAGCCATATGTCCCCTCTTTTTTGGATTTCCTTACATTTAGGTCACCACAGAGCACTAAGTAGAGTTCACTGTGCTATACAACAGGTTCTCATTAGTTACCTATTTTATACATATTAGTGTATATATGTCAATACCAATCTCCCAATTCATCCCACCCCCACACCCCGTAAATGTTGATCTTAAGTGGAGATATACCATGTTCATGGAGGAAAAGAACCAATGTTGTAAAGAGGTCAAATCTTCCCAAATTAATCTATAACATAATGCAATTCCAAACAAGACCCCAACAGCATTTTTCATGGAACTTGATAAGCTGATTCTAAAAGTCCTGTGGAGGAAGGACTATAATACACGAATAGCATACACTCAGAAAAGTGCACAAATTAGTAGTGTAAAGCTCAATGAAGTTTTACAAAGTGAAACACACCATTTCACCAAGACTTAGATCAAGAAACAGAATATTGCCCCAGAAGACCTCCTTGTACTCCCCTGCAGTCACTACCACCTTTAAGGCCTCTATCTTAATCAACTAGCTTTGCCTGGTTTTGAAGTCCCTTCACCTGGGATCATACCTTATGCACGCTTTTATATCTGGCCGCTTTCACTCAACATCATGATTATGCAATTCATCCATGTTGTTGCCTGAGTTGTCAATCATTTATTCTCATTTCTGTGTAATATCCCAATGTACAACTAACTCACCATCTATTTACCTATTCTACTGTTCACAAACATTTAGGTAGTTTCCAGCTTGGAATTTCCAGCAAATAGCATTCTGCTACTTGTCTTTTGATCCACATTTATGCACAAACTTGTTGAGTATATTCCTAAGAGTGGAACTACTGGGTCATCAAGAAAGTTTTAAAAGAACAGAGGATGTTTGTGGGTGCAGTGGGAACGAGGCAGTCTTGCCCTACTGGAAATCAAAATGAATTATAAAGCTATAATAATTAAAAGGCACACATTAACACATCCCCAGATCTACACACACACACGAGCAAACACAGGCACGCACATGGAACTCATGTACACATATACATCCACACACAGGCGTACTCTCCCACCCCACATACTCCACCAGTCAGCACAGACAGCTCATGGCCGGACTTCCCAGACCAGATAACTGAGTGTCGCGGTCCCTTTCAAGTGGTATCAGAGCACAGGCCTGCAAATATCCAGGAGACGGCTGATGGAGAAAGGAAAGAAGAGAGAGAGCCCCCCCTCCCCACCCGCCCACTGGCTTTAAAGAGAGAACAAAGTGAGCAGGATCAGAGGGTGCAAGGTGATGGCAGCGACGCTGAAGCCATTTATCACTGCCAGATGTGTGAAGGGTCAGGCTGCAGGGCACGCTGGAAGTGCCAGCAGGGGTGCCTGGACCCCAGACACAGCGAGAAATAACCTGTCCAGTGGGCAAGGGACCAAGGAAGGGCTGCCAGGACCCTCTTCTTAACAAAATGATAATGCGCTTTCTTTTTTGCCCAGGCCAGAAGGGGCTGGGGGCCAGGACAGAGGCAGCAACAGCTTAATAAAGGGCTGTCAGTCAAAGCTCTAAAAATACCCTCCTGCTGCCAGCAGGCTCACTCCTGCGCCTGCCTGGGCTTCCTGCTGCCTGAATGGTCCCTTGGTGACACAAAAGGACAAATGTTTGCCCAGAGAGGCCTGGTGTCAGGAACACACATGGTCCCTCTGTGGCAGGAATCTGTCCTCTCCCCTACCGCACCCCTCCAGGACGCTCAGACAGGCACACCCTGGGCCAGGAAGGGGGTCATGAGGCTCCTGGGGCCAAGGCGTACTTCCACCCCGGGCTTCTCCATCCTCTGGAAAGACATGAACATCAGACACCTCTCCTTGCAGGTGGCTCCCAAACCGGCAAAGAGCCAAGTTTCACAAGGGATCCCAGAGACTCCCAGTCAGATGGGGGAAGCACCACAAGCTTCAGGCAAGCTCCTGGTCCGGCTTCTGCTAAGTTCCTAGTTTGGTGGAGGAGGCCCTACACCTGTGCTTGGAGAGATCCCAGTCTGTTGAGGGAAGCACGGCCACTGCCCCGGAATCACTTATGGTCTAATGGAGAAGGCTCAGCTCTTGCCTTGAGGAACTCCCAGTGTGATGAGGGAGGAAGAACTTCCCAAAGACAAGTTCCCACACAGTGACAATAACAGACTTCTAGCCAAAACGCCCTTTAGTCCAGTGCCCCTCAAACTTTAATTCATGTCCAATTCACTGGGAATCTTTTTTCTTTTTTTTTTTTTTGTAATTTTATTTATTTTTGGCTGCGTTGGGTTTTCATTGCTGCAGGCGGGCTTTCTCTAGTTGTGGCGAGCGGGGGCTTCTTCGTTGCAGTGCGCAGGCTTCTCATTGCGGTGGCTTCTCTTGTTGTGGAGCACCGGCTCTGGGGTGTACAGGCTTCAGTAGTTGTGGCACGAGGGCTCAGTAGTTGTAGAGCACGTGCTTAGTTGCAGCATGTAGGATCTCCCCGGACCAGGGCTCGAACCCCTGTCCCCTGCATTGGCAGGCGGGTTCTTGACCACTTCGCCGACAGGGATGTCCCCACTGGGAATCTTTTAAAATACAAATTTCCTTCTGTATATTCTGGGGCGGGCCTGAGATTCTGCATTTCTAACAAGATCCCCGGTGATGCCAGTGCTGCTGGTGCCTGAGTAGCAAGATGAGATGTATGGTGGGTGTAGATAACTAAATTCTATTGGCTGTTCTGCTGACTGAAACAGCCCTGAGCTGGGTCTACCTGGGAGGGCTCCTTGGAGGAAGCACGGTAGAATCTGACTGGACAGAGGGAGAACTCTGGAGAACTGGCCCTAAGTCCAAATATGGCCTCTGGCATTTCTTAGCTGTGTGGCTTTGGGCAAGTTTCCTCACTTCTCTGAAATTCGGACAACAGTGGCCATGCCCACCTCACAGGGTGGTGTAAGCAGATGGAGCAGTAGCCCAGGCCTGGCACGTGGCAGGGGCTCAAGACATTCCAGCCACTGCTTTTATAATCAACTAACCGTTGTGCCTACACCCGGGAGGGCCAAGCCTCAAGACGGAACTGGAAGGGGGCTGCTCCTAAAGGCAGGGATGCGGAGAGGCCCTGGTGGATGTCAGGTGGCCGCAGAGGTGCCGGGCAAGTCCTTGACCTTCCTGAGCATCAGTTTTCTCACCTGTAAAATGGGGATCATAGCATGGCCTGTCTCTGCAGATGTAGTGAACGGTCAGGATATCCTACACGCACAGCCGGGGAGCACCGCGCCTGGCACACAGTAGGCGCTCGATAAAGCGCTCTCCAGGGGTGGCGGTGGGGGGACAGCGGTGCCGGGACCCCAGCTGGCCTGGAGCCCGGCTGAGCGCAGAAAGCCCGCGGCCAGCTCTGGCCCCCCCACCCCACCCCCACCCGCCCCACCCCCACCCGGAGGCCGCCTTTGAGCCCTGCGCTGCGCTTTGAAGTCCCAGATGGGCCTGGAGGAAAGAGGATCCCCGCGCCCAGCCCCCAGCCCGCACCTGGATAAACACGCGCCGCCAGCCCCGCCGCCAGCCCCGGACCGACGGCCTGGCGGCAGGGACGGCCAGGCGGCCGGAGCGGCCCGTCCGCGGCTCACTTCAAAGCGCCAGCGGCCGCCAGCGGGAGGGGGCCCTAATCAGGCCCGGCTGCAGCCGCCTGGGCGCAGAGCCCTGCCCCGCCGGCCCGCGCCGCCCCCGCCATCTGCTCCGCGTTAGAGCGCGCACCGATGGGGGCAGGGGCGGCGGGGATTGAATGGCACAGTCACTGGCTGTCCGAACTGGGAGGCCGCGGCATTCATCTCCCCCGGCTAATTCCATTACATCACCACTTCATTAATTCATTCGTTAACTCAGTAGATATGTACTGAGTGCCAGGTAGGTGCCAGGCACTGACCGTGCTGGATGAGGGAAATACGGTTGTTTCCTTCATTCATTCATTTCACAAATATTTGTTGAACTCCCATATACTAACAGACCTTGGGGATACAATCCTTTCATTCATCCAATACGTTTTTGAGTGTCTATTATGTGCTACATGCTGTCCCCAACTTCATCTCCGCCCAGCCACCTTCAAACTACTCAAAAGCTCCTCCTTGCTGTCTCTCCCACCTCCACGCTTCAGCACTTGTTCTCTCTGCCTAGAATGCCCTCCTCTGCCCTAAACAAACTCCTACTCATCCTGCAAGAGCCCAGTTTAAAAGTTTCCTCCTGGACTTCCCTGGTGGCACAGTGGTTAAGAATCCACCTGCCAGTGCAGGGGACACGGGTTCGAGCCCTGGTCCGGGAAGATCTCACATGCCACAGAACAGACAAGCCCGTGCGCCACAACTACTGAGCCTGTGCTCTAGAGCCCGGGAGCCGCAACTACTGAAGCCCATGCATCCTCGAGCCTGTGCTCCGCAGCAAGAGAAGCCACCGCAATGAGAAGCCCACGCACCGCAACAAAGAGTAGCCCCTGCTCACCACAACTAGGGAAAGCCTGCGTGCAGCAACGAAGACCCAACACAGCCATAAATAGAGTTTCCTCCTTTGTGAAGCCTTCTCCCCTCTGGTAGTCCGCATCCTAGGTCCACACAGTGCCCCCGCTCCTGCTAGAGAACATTTGGCCTTGAATGACAGTGATTTATTCCTTTGCATGGTCTGTGTGCCCCCCACGGACTGACAGCTCCCACCTGGGCCCAACCAGGCTGTGTGGCTCTATAACCTCTCTGTGCCTCAGTTTTCTCATTTAGAATCAAGAAAGGACAAGATACCCCCTTGCAGGGTTGTGGGAAATAGGTGGGTCAAACACAAGGCCAGGCTGGGTGGGGCAAGAGCCTGGTAAAAGGCAGCAATGGTTTCCTGGTCCTCTCTACAGCCCTCTGGCTCTAGGAATCAAAGCTTGGTTCACACACCGCCTCCAGGAAGCCCTCCTGACCTCCTGAGAACAGGCTTCCTCTCCCCGTGTTAGTCCCCGCCAGCCTAACTCAGCCTACTGACCACTGGGGCCTGCCAGGCCTGTATCCTGGGCCCCGTGCTCCAGAGTGCAGGGAGCTGGCCCTGTGTCTCTCTTTCCTCCCCCTGCAGTGCCTGGCACATTACTGCGCACACCCTGGATCAGGCAGACTAGGGTCCCTGTCAGGCTCTTGCTCAGGCTGGTGGGGAGCTTGGGCTGAGTGTAGGCCACTTGAGTACTGGGCTATAGTCCCCAGGGGGGCAAGCAGGAGCTTCACCCCACAGGAGGGGTGGGGAGACACAGGCTGCCTTCCCATGCCAACCTGTGGGCTGCTGGGAGCCCAGGAGCTGAGGATAAACAGGTCTTTGGCTTTGAGAACCACTGAGGACTCCTTGGAACCCAGGAGAGCCATAAAGAGGCAGCCCCTGGGATAGAGGCTGAGATGCCTGTCCAGGAGTCCAGCAGGCCAGAGCCACCAGGGTTGCCTGATGAAAGGGGCTGTTTACCCAGAGACACTGGCTGCCAGACAGACAGACAGAAGAAGCACTAGACCCCTGGGGTCATGGCCTTCCCAGGCTCTCAGGTCCCCTCTCCCTTCCTCTCTATCCTCTGCTTCCTGCAGAGCTCACAGTCTCTGTTCCTGATGGGGCCTCTGTGTCTCTCTCCATCCATTTGATCACCTGTGGGGCATTGAGAAGGAATTTGGAAGATGAGGTACGTGGAAAAGTCCCAAGCACAGGGCCCGCAGACAATAAATGTGTGTGGCTGCTTGGGGGCAAGGGGAGTGATGTTTGTTTTTAAGCCATAGGCTTGTGACAAAAGACCTGGGTTTAAGTCCTGACTCAGCCACTCACTCACTGGAGGAGATGGAGGGGCCCCCCTGAGAACATCAGCCAGGGCATCAGGGAAGGCAGTCGAGGCAGCGAGTC
This sequence comes from Physeter macrocephalus, assembly GCF_002837175.3. Lineage (NCBI taxonomy): Eukaryota > Metazoa > Chordata > Mammalia > Artiodactyla > Physeteridae > Physeter > Physeter macrocephalus. Next base: position 22,967,044 of record NC_041230.1, on the reverse strand, counting down.
CACCTGGTGGGCCCCTGAAGCAGAGCGCATGCCTTCCCACCACTCTCTCCAAGGGCACGCTGCATTCTCACTCCCCAGGGTGAGTTGGTGCCCATGCAGGTTGGAGCAGAGCTTCATGCCGGGCCTTCTCCTGCCGCGTGGGCTTTCTGTGGGTGCAGCCGTCTTAGGTCCGCAGCCCCAGGAGCAGACCCCGAGGTAAGGACTCAGGCACACGTGATGTGTTCAGGAAGTGCTCCCAGGGGGCTGGCGAGGGAATGGCGGGGAGCAGGGTGGGAAGAGGAGGACTAAGCATGTTGTGATCTCAGGCAAAGCCCCGCAGAGGGCAGCTTCAACCTGATCTCGCAGGGGGCTCTGGAGGGTGAATTCCACCTTGGAATTGCCCCAGCCGGGGCAAGGGAGCTTTCGTACACCGGTACTGGTGGGGCGTGTTCATTCCGAGGCTCTTTAGACTCTCCACGGTGCGGACAAAATGAGCTGCAAGCCCCTAGGAGTCCTCCAAAGAAGAGGCCCAGGTGCTGGCCCTTGACGGCACACGTAAGTGGGGTGAGGTGCTCAGAAATGATAAAAAGGGACCCAGGGGTCGTCCACCAATCCAAGACCTTCTTTGGCCCTGCCCCTTTGAATACTTCCTGCGCAAAAGCCTCTGGGGGCAACCTCAGGGCATGGCAGGCATGAAGAGTTCCCCAGCTGCTCAGGGAAGATCCAAAAGTTCTGAAGGACCTGTGGCTCATGGTCCGGGTACCTAGTGCTGTTGAGCTGGGGGCCTTGGCACACGTGGCCTGAAGGCCACATAAGGTCGCTATTTGACCAAGCCCAATTGAAAAAGGCTCCCTCTCAAAGTCAGTGTAGGCCAGGGTTTGAGAGCCCGAGAGTGTCACAAAATCTGGCACCCCATTTACCAGCACTGTGTGCTTGGGCAAATTGTTTTACCTCTCTGAGCCTCAGCTTCCTCAGCAATAAAATGGGGATAATTATACCAAATGTAGGGCACTTACAATGAGCCAGACACAGTGCCAAGCTGGTATTAGACTGCTGGGCTTCCCAGGTCCTTACATCTCATTTTTCACAGGCAGTGAGGCCTGTACAACCTTACCAACCAACCCCCTATCTTGAAGTCCATGTACGTCACCAGTATTTAAAAAGAAAACTACTCCCAACAATCCTCAGGCTAATTAACACATTCTTTTGTTTGTTTGTTTGTTTTGTTTTTTTGCTGTACGCGGGCCTCTCACTGCTGTGGCCTCTCCCTTTGCGGAGCACAGGCTCCGGACGCGCAGGCTCAGCGGCCGTGGCTCACGGGCCCAGC